>NC_061510.1:23509362-23543860 GCF_022539505.1 Lolium rigidum | reverse complement strand
ATATGCCAAATGTCCTACCAGTTGCCTTTTGATTTTTGTTTGCTCAAGTTCAATGTTGGAAGATATTTGTCTCACCAACAAGATTTTTGCAATAACTTTGGATAGCGCTTCATCAAATATTAGTGCAATGAATATCCGCACTCCTTTATTTAACTCTTATGTTGAACCTTTTTTACTGCATCAACGTTGCGATTTCCATATAATTAATTAATTTTGTTGCTAAATGTGCCTGAAAGAGATTGAAACCATAGATTAATTTTTTTGGAACTGCATTTTTTATGAATGCTTCTGATCCATGACTTGCAAACTACAAGAGGCACCGTATTGCTGTAGGAATATGTCCTCATACACCATATTAGAAGGAATGGAGGGAGGGAGTATGCCATTAGTTTATGGTCTTACCTGGTGTAACAGTTTAGAGTTTCAACTAAGCATTTAAATCCAGTGATGTACAAATAAAAAGTTAGTCGGACTCAAATTTTGAAACGAGAGGTGAAAACACATTAAATAACATATCCAACTAAACATGACCATGTATCTGTTTGTTAGAGAACTAAATAAATAAAATACAGTGGCAGACACAACCACAATGGTCGACATATTTCTTTTGCAATCATGTGCCCCACCCTCCTAGGCACCATGCATTCTATAATTTTAATACCTATTTTGAGATGATCTTTTGCCTTTGTTCTTCGCATCATGTGCTTATTTTCCTTCAAAGTCTAATGTTGCGTTGTATGTATCGGAAATCTACCCCTTTCAACAACATTTTGTATGATAAAGGAACTACATCTTCATGTTCTCACCATCTACTTGAATATTATCTATATAAAATCCTCGCCAGAAAATTTCCATACCAACCGATATAAAAATGAATAATACATAAAAATATTCATATATAAAGGAGTAAACCAAGCCGACTCGTACGCATTGATATCTAGTTTTTATTTGTCTCAAAACAACACATGGAATGAGTACAAGATTCTTATGGAAACACAACAATATAAGCGAGGATATTAGGAAGCTATAACATATATATATAATTTTATCGAAAATGATGTTTCATCAACATTGTTGGTTTATATTCTCAAGTAATATGTAGAGAAGCTCATTCCTGAAAACCCAGAAGTTATTTTTCCTAACTGCTTCCTGATTAGATACTAGAATGTCGACTAGGAGAAGTATACGTGTTGCATTAGCTATCCAATATCTAAACACCTTGCTCTGAAACTCTGGTCCCAATGTTTCCTTGCACCTTATATCATATCATTTTAATGCTGTTTTGATACAAATGGAATTTCAACATTTAAGTTTTTAATATGTCCATATTGCTAAGGCACAAGTATTCAGGTGAGACACTTTTATGCTCAAACATCAACAACAAGTATTGGTTGCATGGGATGACTAGGAGGAGCCTACCATTCCACTCAAGAATAGTTCAGTTGGCTAAAGCATGTGGCTGTTGAACTCAAGGTTTGAGCACTCTCCCACATAAAATTATCATACAAACATAATTCGATATGTACACTCTGGATGCAAATTCCCCCATAGCAAAATCTCACTACAGGGCCATGACGTGGGATGGCTAAGGTTGAACCATTGATTTTTATTTATACGAATTAAAACATTTCATATCAATCAAACATTGAAAGTACTTTCATGTGTTATCACCAGAATTTGACCAAGTCAGAGGTGGGCCGCGATCAAGATGGTTTGAAGAAATATATATATAGAAGGAGTGCGTGGATCGGCCTTTTATACCAAGTTGGGCTTAATTGCCCGGATGTCTGTAATATATTAGATCGCATCTTAGTTTAGAGATAGAATCTTACTCGTGCACGGTTTAGTGCATGCCCACATTAGAAAGTCCCCTGGACTATAAATATGTACCTAGGGTTTATGGAATAAACAACAACTCACGTTCAACCCAAAAACAAACCAATCTCGGCGCATCGCCAACTCCTTCGTCTCGAGGGTTTCTATCAGGTAAGCGACATGCTGCCTAGATCGCATCTTGCGATCTAGGCAGCACAAGCCCCACGTTGTTCATGCGTTGCTCGTACTGGAAGCGCTTTTGATGGCGAGCAACGTAGTTATCATTAGATGTGTTAGGGTTAGCATTGTTCTTCGTTTAAGCATGCTTACGTAGTGCAACCCTTGCATATCTAGCCGTCCTCACGCCTATCTCAGGTGTGGGGGCGGCACCCCGCTTGATCATTATTTAGTAGATCTGATCCGTTACGATTGCTCCTTGTTCTACAAGGATTAGTTTAATATCCGCAATAGTTTGGCCTTACAAAGGGGGAGGATCCGTGGCACGTAGGGTGGCGTTCGCAAGTCCTAAACGGGATGTTCCTAGGATCAACTTCATGTTGGTTTTTTGGCCTTGTTTAGGATCGGCTTACGAGCACCGTGCGTGGCCATCCGGCCCAACCTGGAGTAGGATGATCCGATTATGTGGTGAAAACCCTAAATCGTCGTAGATCTCATTAGCTTCATCTTGATCAAGCAGGACCACCAAGTATTCGTACACCCCGTACGGATCATGGGTGGATCGGCTCTTTGAGCCGATTCACGAGATAACCTCGAGAGCCGATCGAGGCTCGTATTTAACGTTTACATGTATGCCCTGCAGAAACTAAGCGAGGCAATATCATCACCTTCCCGACCGGGTATAGGTCGGGTGGCACGCCCTTGCACCTCGCAACGCCGCGTGTGACCGGAAGAGCATTGCGGGCCGTCGCTCGGAGGGGTCTCGGCCCGGCCGCAGCTCTAGGCTCCCCCGGCTCTACGAGTGTTGACAAGGCCGCTGCCCGCCGGTGGGTTTTGGCGAGTCAACACATTCCGGCACGCCCGGTGGGACCATCGTCTACATCAACCACATCGCCATCTACATCCGAGATGGCGGACGGCACGCCGCTCACCTACGAGGATCCGCCCGACGACCTCAAGAAGCAATACAACGAGATCAAGGCTACCCTCGAAGCCGACCTCATCGGCTCTTTTCGGAGAACCCGTTCGGTGGCATCGGATGGAAGGGGTTCTCACCGGAAGGTGCACTCGATGGGGTAGACCTTTCTTCCCCGTCGGAGGAACGCACCGGGGGTCCGCGGCAAGAGATCAACTACCCGGTGGCTCACTCGCTACACCGCCACTCCGAGAACTTGGTTAACGTCGCCGGAGCGTGTCGCCTCGCGCGTGATCCGAGAGATCATGAGCCACCGGTACTCGCCGTCGGGACCAGCTCTCGGGACGCATCAAGGAGAATTGCCATTCCGAGTCCCGTCCACCGCTGCCATTTGCGTTGGCAGCACCTGCTGAAGTGCCGACTACACCGGCATTCCTCGTTCTGACGAATTGGTGGCGACCCCGGTGACTACCGAGTTCTTAATGGAGGCGCCTAAGGAGATCCCTCATGGGTACGCATGCATGTATGTGCCGGATTGTGGTGACCGGGCACTCACTAACCAGGCCACAACATCGGGGACTCCGGCGAAGACGGGAGGAACGTCGGCGACGAGAGCGGACGTGGCTAACTAAATACGCCACACCGACGAAACTCCCGAGCCCGGCTCCTGCAGGCGGCTCGAGCTGGAAAAGCAAATGTGGCAGGCCAAGTACGCCACCCCGGCGAATCTTCGAGTGCAACTCCTACGGCCAGCACGGCGGATCGGATCGGTACCATGCGAGAGACCGGTTCGGCATGATGCCGAAAAGAAGGGCGGTCGGCTATTCCAAGCCGTACCACGACGATTACGAGATGATCCCGCTGCCACCAAAATATCGGCTCCCCGACTTCTCCAAATTCGGTGGATCGGATGGCTCCCAGCTCCATCGAGCACGTCGGCCGATATTTGGCTCAACTAGGACCGGCTTCGGTGTCGGATCGGCTACGCGTGAGGCTCTTTTCACGAGTCCCTCACGGGATCGGCTTTTGGATGGTACACCTCTCTACCGAGCGAACTCCATCCGAGTCTTGGAAGCAATTGGAAGAACAGTTCCATATGCAATACCATTCGAAGCTTCCGAGTCCGGCATTGCCGATCTAGCACAACTACGTCGAAGCGCGGGGAAACGGTGACGAGAATACATCCAGGCGCTTCGAGGAATCTTAGGAACCGATGTTATTCGGTTCGTATAAGCTGAAAAGGAAGCAGTCGAGTTGGCAGTAGCAGGCCTTGCAACACAGCTCAAGGACATGGCCGCCCAAGCGGATTATCCCTCATCGGCGCACATGGTTCGAAACTATCGGCATATGAACAGCGCCATCCCGACTCGTACCAAGACAAGTTCAAGCGTGCGGTAGTCATGGTCGATACGGAGGAGGATGAAGTGCCTGCGGGAGGCCAAGAGATAGCGAGTGGCTGAGTGGACTCGGGGAGGAACCCCTGTGGCCTCGCAAATGGGTAAAGCCACCGGGGCCGCCCGGGGATTTGATTTTGACGTGACCAAGACTGAACAAATCTTCGACCTCCTGCTTAAGGAGAAACGATTGACGGTTCTCGAAGGTCTCAAGTTCCCCACGGCGAAAGAGCTAAACGGAAAGCCGTACCGCAAATTCCACAACTCGCTTTCCCATGCCACCAACGACTGCCGGGTGTGGCGTCAGCACATCCAAGCGGCGATAGAGAAGGGGCGGCTAATTTTCAACCAGTACGCCATGAAGGTCGACACCCAACCCTTCCCCGTCGTTAACATGGTAGAAATCACCTACCCTGAAGGTTGCCAGCCAGGCCCCTCGTTCGGCATCAACATGGTAGGGCTCGGAAACCACTGCGGCAAAGATGGAGATGAGGGCAGCTGCTCTCACGAGCAAGGATACGGATGAGGCCGCTCCATGCGATCGGCTCCGTCATGATGGCAAGCGCTATGTCACGAGAGGGAGAGGTGAAGAATATAAGATATCGGCGACCCCTCTCGATCACCTCCTCAACAAATATGTTAATCGGTATGGTCAACGCCGGCGACCCTATTACGGTGATAGAGAAGATCGTTTGGCTAGAGAAGCCGGAAGATATCGTCGGCAGGATCACGATGAGGAGGAGCATGAGCGCTATGCCACGGAAGCATCAAGGGAGCAAGACGACAACGCCGGGCATTGGGACTGCCCCTTCTTCGGTACACTCGCTGGGATTCAGGAATGAGCCGATTGCCCACAATCGGCAATTGCCCAGAATGCAATCGGAAAAAGAAGGAGGCAGCCAACGTGTCTGTGTTCGAGCGCTTAGGGCCTCTCCCACCACAAAGCAAATGCGGCTGAGTCACCTCGTTGGGCAGATCTTGAAGATTCGGAAGACGAGGGAGAAGTGGAAGAAGACAGGTACCACCGGCCAAGGTGGTGCCTCGACGGACTCAGCCGTTCCCGAAGCGCGGGGTTCAGCGATTGCGCGGCCCGGAGGAAGCCGAAAGGTTGTACCTGCATACGCTAAGAAAGGCACGGCCCGATCCGGCTGCAAAGGTTCAGCGAACCCTGGATGAAGAGGGTCGTCCACGGAAAATGGAGTGGCGCCCTAAACGAGAGGAAAGCCGATGATGAGACATCGGCTGGCACAAACATGGTACTCGTCTTGCCGACAGAGCGTAGCGCTCCACGACTCTACGGAGCACACAAGGTGGACGACGACGGGCGCATCAAGTCGAGAGGTTGGGTTGGTTTCATCCCAGCCCGACCAAGTAGCAAGATCAAACCAATGGGCAAACCAGGAGAGGCTGATCCTTGTGATCGGCCCCAAAAATTTACGAAGGGAACGTACAAAACCTTCAACGAACAAGTAACGTGGAGGCTGATTCCAGCAATCGGCCAAAATTATCCTCACCTACCTCTCTGCCTGGGTTCAACATATTATCCAACGGAGCCGATACCATCAATTTTCTTGACAGAATCGGCTCGGGGGGGCACCCAGGTATATGGAAATATGAGGGTATACAACAGAAGCATCTCATCTTTTGTTGATGGTTATTGGAATATGGGGGCCGATGCACAGGTCGGCCGCAAAAAAAAAAAAAAAAAAAATGAAAATTCGAAAGTTTTCGAACACAGCCGATGCAGGGCCATCGACTCAAGGGAAATTTCTTCAAGGACAATGTCAGGAGCAGCATGTCAAGAATCAAGAAACAGCCGATGCGTAGCCATCGACTCTGGTTGTGCGAGGATTATCCAATCTGTGGGGTTAGTACAGCTGGAATGGAAGATTATCGGCTGTCAGAGGAAGAAAGAGCACATTCTCGCCTCGAGTAAGAACTCGGGGGGCAGCTCACCTTGAAGGCTTTCCGCTCAGAGAGGCCGATTTGTGTTCAAATCGGCTGACGCTACATAAGGAATTTCCCCGCACACAATCAGGCCCAGGTCTACACGGTTCATGCGCGTATTCCTCGTCTCTGTTTTACATCGGCTGAGACTCGGGGGCAACGAGGCCCGGTAGATCGCTCCGTTGAAGGGCCGGTGCGTTGTTATCGGCTCATCACACATTGGCAAAGTGGGCAAATCCGCAAGGTCGGTAGGAGAGGCAAATCGGCTCAATCAAACTCAGAAGAAATCGGCAAAATCAAAGTGGGGAACAATTCTTCATTGATAAGCGGGATTTCTTACATAAAGAACTGAATTGCTCTCAAAAGGAAATACGAGGGGATACATTGCCCCATCTACCACTACTGACCCTATGACAGAGGTCCTATCTACGGGCCGTCATTGCCCTCATCGTCATCCTCCGAGCTCTCATCGGCGACTGCTGCCGATGGGCTCCTCGTCGCTACTCCCGTAGCCCTCCACGGGGCTTCATCCCCGTCTTCGTCGTCACTCGCTGTCGTCGTCCCACCACATGCGGAGGCGCTTCGGCTGGCGGGTAGCCCTCGAGGGAGTCGTCGTCGTCGTCGTCTTCTTCTCCCTCTTCTTCGGAGGTGGGGCAGCCGTCCCGGGAGAACGCGGTCGTCCTCGCTTTTGGGCTCCGAGTTCCCCATCGGCAAGGAATTGGAGATCTTCGTCCCCGCTGGTCAAGGACTTGTCGTCCTCAGACCAAATGGAGGAGGCATGGCTCTCCTCGTCCCAGTCTTCCGGGGCACGAATTTCTGGCGGCGTCTCGCGGGAGGAGTTGGACCCGTAGGAAAACTCGGAGGGAGAGGAAGAAGACATGGCGGCACTGAGGGTTTTTGGTGCTGATGCGAGAAGGACGAAGGGGACGCAAATTGTTTAGAACGGTTAAATAAAGGGGATATGGGAGAGATTCAATGCCACAGCAGTTTCCGAGGAGGTGTTGCCCAACAGGAAAATTTTACGGCCACGTGGAGAAGTGGAAGGGGCAAGGCATCATGATGCGGATTCTGCGGCAGCTCTGCTCTGCCATGACATGACCCGACGAAAGAAAGCGTAATGATTTTGGAAATGTCATTTCCAAAACCAGGGGGGCATGTGTTATCACCAGAATTTGACCAAGTCAGAGGTGGGCCGCGATCAAGATGGTTTGAAGAAATATATATATAGAAGGAGTGCGTGGATCGGCCTTTTATACCAAGTTGGGCTTAATTGCCCGGATGTCTGTAATATATTAGATCGCATCTTAGTTTAGAGATAGAATCTTACTCGTGCACGGTTTAGTGCATGCCCACATTAGAAAGTCCCCTGGACTATAAATATGTACCTAGGGTTTATGGAATAAACAACAACTCACGTTCAACCCAAAAACAAACCAATCTCGGCGCATCGCCAACTCCTTCGTCTCGAGGGTTTCTATCAGGTAGCGACATGCTGCCTAGATCGCATCTTGCGATCTAGGCAGCACAAGCCCCACGTTGTTCATGCGTTGCTCGTACTTGAAGCGCTTTTGATGGCGAGCAACGTAGTTATCATTAGATGTGTTAGGGTTAGCATTGTTCTTCGTTTAAGCATGCTTACGTAGTGCAACCCTTGCATATCTAGCCGTCCTCACGCCTATCTCAGGTGTGGGGGCGGCACCCGCTTGATCATTATTTAGTAGATCTGATCCGTTACGATTGCTCCTTGTTCTACAAGGATTAGTTTAATATCTGCAATAGTTTGGCCTTACAAAGGGGGGGAGGATCTTGTGGCACGTAGGGTGGCGTTCGCAAGTCCTAAACGGGATGTTCCTAGGATCAACTTCATGTTGGTTTTTTGGCCTTGTTTAGGATCGGCTTACGAGCACCGTGCGTGGCCATCTGGCCCAACCTGGAGTAGGATGATCCGATTATGTGGTGAAAACCCTAAATCGTCGTAGATCTCATTAGCTTCATCTTGATCAAGCAGGACCACCAAGTATTCGTACACCCCGTACGGATGATGGGTGGATCGGCTCTTTGAGCCGATTCACAGGATAACCTGAGAGCCGATCGAGGCTCGTATTTAACGTTTACATGTATGCCCTGCAGGAAACTAAGCGAGGCAATATCATCACCTTCCTGACCAGGTATAGGTCAGGTGGCACGCCCTTGCACTTCGCAACGCCGCGTGTGACCAGAAGAGCATTGCGGGCCGTCGCTCGGAGGGGTCTCAGCCAGCCGCAGCTCTAGGCTCCCCCCGGCTCTACAGTGTTGACAAGGCCGCTGCCCGCCGGTGGGTTTTGGCAGTCAACATCATGACAAGATTAAACACTCGGCACATTTTTTATTTTCTATCTGCTCAAACGAAGTTTTCCAACAATCGAGTAACCACCATATTATGTGATGCAATCTTATACATGAAAATAATTTGTAAATTGTTTTGGTTACTAAAATCAATGACTAAAATAATTTGGCATGGTAAGATGGTAATTACATATGGGCTTGTGCAAGCATGCGATTTTCTTTGAATTTGTTTTATCCATGACTATTCTGCCACTCACAATTCTCATAGCATCAAACAATCAAACTTATATGGATTTATTTATCTGTGGTCATCCCTTGATTATGTGTGGGGAACATTATTTTCCGGATAGCGACTTCGTGAGTATGCCGCATGTCGTTCATCCATTGTCATGTTGTAGGACAACACAACACCTAGACATTAGTTCTTTTTTGGGGGGGTTGGATGGGGTTGTCTGATATTCTTATGGAACTTGAAGTGCATGCTGTTGCCATATGGTCCGCAGCAATTTGCATGTGCTAATTATTGCTACCTCACTAATCCTGAGTTAGTTGTTGGTAGGTCGGTGAATTTGGTTTTAGCCATAAATTGGTTAGATTTTTTGGTTTTTTGTTATTCCATTAATAAAAACTAATACTAGATAATTTTGTGTATATATACATACAAATCTACGATAACTTAAATAGAACGGAGGGAGTATTGTTAACCGATAGTTCAGTGCGGTGTTCAGTTTTAACTAATATTATACGGTACTCCCTCCGTCCTTAAATAAGTGTAAGTTAAGACATGTCTTAAGTCAAAATTTATTAACTTTGATTAGCTTTTAAAAAAAGAAAAGTAGCAACAATTTTAACACCAAATTAATGTCGCTAGATTAATCTTAAAATGTAGTTGAATAACATACTAATTTATGTATATGTTGATATTTCTATGTAAAAATTTAATTAAATTAAAAATTGTTTGAGTTTAAAACAGAGAAAATGTACCCTTATTTGTGAACAGAGAGGATATATCATGAGTGTATACCTGCACTCAACTTGTATACGAACAAGGCTATGAACTGGCTAAGTATGCACGCATACAAGCTAGCTAGATCGTATACGGCGCATATCTAGGTAATGTTTGTTTTATCTAGCTTCGTATACATAGACCTCGTTTCAAGATTCGATGGAATTGCCTTGCCGCCCATCGGCTTCGCGTGGCTGAGGGTATCTCAACGAGGCGATTCAAAGTTTCAAACAGACACGGAACAACCATTTGTGGTCGCGTAGTTGAGAAATACGCATACACCTAGGCCTAGCGCGCGATACATAGTGATTTGACTGTCCGCGAAGATGAAAATACGGCACAAATATACGTTTTAGATGCGTTTAGTTGGACGCTGCGCGGTCGCGCGGCGTTGCTTCTCCCATGGGCCCGTCTGGCAGCAACCTGACTCTATGCGTCTTCTCAGCGGCGCGCCAGTACTACCGACGACTTATCGTTTCGGCAGTCTGCGCCACGTTAATGGTGATGCTTCGCCTGCCGAGCGGCCGCCGCCCACCTCTGCCAATGAGATTTAATGTCGTTGTCAAACGTGTCGCGTCCCTTGGCTGCCTCCGGCGTATACAACCTCCACCATAGCGTCGCCTCGCTCTTCCCTTCTCACAGGTCCCGCGAGATAATCCATGGTGGGTCCAAGTGCCCGGTGACGTGGCCGAGGCCGCGGTCGGGGCCGCCGTGCTGGAGAAGCAACGACCCCACGCTCTCCGTCGCCTACTGCATCATCGTCTTCGCAGGAGGCGAGATGCTTCGAGTTCCTCCTCCGCATCAATGAGGACCCCTCGGCATCAAGCGGCTCCCGGACAAGTTCGCCAAGTTCATCGATAGCGCCGAGCCGGACGAGATGCAGCTACGGTAGGCCAGCTGCAAATTTTGTCGGTGGCCTGTAGAGTTCTTGTTCGTCCAGCAGGGCAAAATGTACCTGCACACCGTGTGGGACAAGTTCGCCCGCGACCTCGATCTCGAGCCTGGCTGCCAGCTCACCTTCCTCTATGAAGGAGACGACGAGATGATCGTCAAGGTGTTCGATAACACATCCTGCACTATCATACTAGCGAGTCCTGCTCGGACACCGGCAGCTAGAACTATCAGAGTGTTCTTTTTTTTGTAGCGAAGATGGCCACCGGCCAATTGAAATCACTAGTGTAGGTTTTTATGTTCTTCCTCGGATGCGGAGAAGAGCGGGCACGTAAGTCCCCAGCTGGATTTTGGATTTTCTAGTTTGAGTAAACCGCATGGGCAGTCCCAATTCTTTTCCAGTACCTTCAGTTTGGTCCTGATTTTTTAAAATTGAACATCTAAGTCCTAAATCTTTTGTAAGCGCTTCACGAGAGGTTCTAAATTGGTTTGACCCGTGTTGACCGGTGCCACATCGACAGTAGGCTGTCCAGGAAGGGTATCATCCAGCTGTGTGTTTTTGTGAAACCCCGCAGGTTGTATTTCTTCCAACTACCGGACCTAGACTATTGTTTTTATTGCAAACAGTGACCTGATTCGTTTGCAAAGGTAACCCTAATGTTCCCGCTCGAATCCTAGCTAGCTGCCGCCGGCGCCGCCGGTTGCTGCTGCACCATGGCTGACGCTGTTGCACTTCCGCCGGTAGCTGCTGCACCATGGCCGACGCCGTTGCACCTCCGCTGGTAGCTGCAGACCCTTGCGCCCATCTTCTCTTTTTTTTTCAGCCGGCCCATCCTCTTCCTTTCTCTTCTTCTCTGCAATGTCGGGCTGATACGGCCAGGCGCAGCTGGAGCGGCCGGAGCAGCGAAGGAGCCGAGGCGGAGCCGGGTGGCACGTGAGGCGGAGCCCGAGGCGTCCTGGGCGGGCACGGGAGGCGGGGCCTTACCAGGCGCCGGAGCTGGCCGAGGTGGGCGCGGGGACGCATCCAGAGGCACATGTGGCAGTGGGCGGAGTCGGAACCGACCGGCGCGGACGCGCCCAAGCGCGGGCGTGTGCGGTGGACTCGGCCGGGGGCGTGCGGAGCACAGCCGGGGCAACGCAGATGCGACCGGCTCGTAGGAGGAAGGTGGGCGCGCGGGACTCACGCGGGGCAGAGCCAGGCCAGAGGGCCCGAGTGGGCAGGGCGGGTGCCTTGCTCCCAAAAAAGGATAGTGGTTTGGAAGGAATGTAAATTAAAGGGCCTTTTCACAAATATACATGTCTGGTCGGGCCATACTGGCACCGGTCAACATGGGTCGAACCTATTTAGGATCTCGGGTGAAGCACTAACAAAAGATTTAGGACTTATATGTGCAATTTTAAAGAATCGGGACCAAACTGAAGGTACCGGAAAAGAATTGGGACCACCCATGCGGTTTACTCTTCTAGTTTTGATGGTTGAGAGTGTTCTTTCTTGACATTGAAGAAGGCGAGGGCCACAAAATTACGCTAGTTAGGTTTCCTCATTTAATGTTCCACCATGTGCTAAACTATATAGTAGTTTGTGTAATGTTTCTATTTATATTTAAATGAAAAAGGAAAAAATTAGGTACGTCAGGCCACTGGGGCACCTACACACGCAAACGAACGTACGAATAAAAATAAATATTCTCGTGTCTGCCGGCTGACGCAAACGAATGCAATGGTCATTTTTGGTGTCCGATTTGCGTCGGTTCGGTGGAGATGCCCTAAGGCGAGTGAAGCAACGAACAATGGCGGCTAGAGTTCACCGGTTAAACCGAGGAGTTAGAGCATCTCCAGCCGCGTCCCCCAAAGCGTCCCCCAAAGGGATTTGAGGAGCGCCGGACAAAAAATGCGTTCCAGCCGCGTCACCCAAAGCCCATTTTTGTCCGGCGCGCCCCGATACGGTGTCCGGCGCCCCGAGCCCGTCCCCGTTCCACATGGGACGCTCTCGGCACACCGTACACAACGAAAAGCGAGGCGGGGAGTGGCGGGGCCGACCCGTCAGCGGCACAGTTAATTTTAACCTAACTGTCGCCTACCTCGCGACGGAAGTTATTCGCGCGTAGTGACACACGGCGGCATCTTTGCCTTAATGGCGACGGAGGGGCAGGCGAGACTTCTCGTCGGTGTTGCGCAGCCTCCACGCGTCTGATACGTCTCCGACGTATCGGTAATTTCTTATGTTCCATGCCACATTATTGATGATATCTACATGTTTTATGCACACTTTATGTCATATTCGTGCATTTTCTGGAACTAACCTATTAACAAGATGCCGAAGTGTCAGTTCTCGTTTTCTGCTGTTTTTGGTTTCAGAAATCCTAGTAACGAAATATTCTCGGAATTGGACGAAATCAACGCCCAGGTTCCTATTTTCACCGGAAGCATCCAGAACACCCGAGAGCCGCCAGAGGGGGGCCACAGGGCCCCCAGATGATAGGGTGGCGCGGCCCACCCCCTGGCCGCGCCAGCCTATGGTGTCGTCGCCCCTTCGACCTTCTGACGCCGCCTCTTCGCCTATATAAAGGTCCCAGACCTAAAACCTCGATACGGAAAAGCCACGGTACGAGAAACCTTCCAGAGCCGCCGCCATCGCGGAAGCCAAGATCCGGGGGACAGGAGTCTCTGTTCCGGCACGCCGCCGGGACGGGGAAGTGCCCCCGGAAGGCTTCTCCATCAACACTACCACCATCTCCATCAACGCTGCTGTCTCCCATGAGGAGGGAGTAGTTCTCCATCGAGGATCGGGGCTGTACCGGTAGCTATGTGGTTAATCTCTCTCCTATGTACTTCAATACAATGATCTCATGAGCTTCTTTACATGATTGAGATCCATATGATGAGCTTTGTATCGCTACTAGTTGTGTGCTACTCATGTGATGTTATTAAAGTAGTCTATTTCTCCTGCATGGTGTAAAGGTGACTAGTGTGTGCACCGTGTGGTTCTTGTCGTATGCTATGATCATGATCTCTTGTAGATTGTGGAGTTAATTATCATTATGATAGTATTGATGTGATCTATTCCTCCTTCATAGTGTAATGTGGACAGTGTGTGCACTATGTTAGTTCTTGGTTTATTTTGCAATGATCTATTATGCTCTAAGATTATTTAAATATGAACATTGAATTGTGGAGCTTGTTAACTCCGGCATTGAGGGTTCGCGTAATCCTACGCAATGTGTTCATCATCCAACAAAAGAGTGTATGTAGAACATATGAGAAAGAGTTATTTATTATGCGATCAATGTTGAGAGTGTCCACTAGTGAAAGTGTAATCCCTAGGCCTTGTTCCTAAATACTGCTATCGCTGCTTGTTTACTGTTTTTCTGCGTTACTACTGCTGCGTTACTACTGCTTGTTTACTGTCCTGGGCAAAGCACTTTTCTGGTGCCGTTGCCACTGCTCATACTTATTTATACCACCTGTATTTCACTATCTCTTCGCTGAACTAGTGCACCTATTAGGTGTGTTGGGGACACAAGAGACTTCTTGCTTTGTGGTTGCAGGGTTGCATGAGAGGGATATCTTTGACCTCTTCCTCCCTGAGTTCGATAAACCTTGGGTGATCCACTTAAGGGAAACTTGCTGCTGTTCTACAAACCTCTGCTCTTGGAGGCCCAACACTGTCTACAAGAATAGAAGCTCCCGTAGACATCAAGCACTTTTCTGGCGCCGTTGCCGGGGAACGAAAAGCTTCTACACAGGGATTTCCTCCCTCGTCAACCACGCGCCAGTTGTGGACAGCAAGCTATTTTCTGGCGCCGTTGCCGGGGAGGAAAGGTAAAAGGTACTCACACTCCGGATCTCGGCTACTAAGCTATTTTCGCCGTTGTAAGTACTCGAAGCTATTTCCTTTAGATCCTGCAATTGCATCTTTTTGTTTCTTGTTTACACTAGTTTGGCATAATGGACAAGAATGAGCTTCTTATTCTATTTCCTGATTTAAAACATGGATTGTTTGATGCGAAAATTAAAAAACCTATGAAATCTTATTTGCATGCTTGGTAGTAATATTAGTATGAACGCTTTGAACACCATTGTTGATAATGATATAGAAAGTTCTAAGCTTGGGGAAGCTGGTTTTCATGATCTTTTTAGTCCCCCAAGCATTGAGGAGAAAATTTTCTTTGATGATACTTTGCCTCCTATTTATGATGATTATAATGATAGTGGTCTTTTGTTGCCACCTACTATGGAGAGTAAATTTTGTTGTGATTATACTATTCCTCCTACACTTGATGAGAATAATAATGATAGCTACTTTGTTGAATTTGCTCCCACTATAACTAATAAAATTGATTATGCTTATGTGGAGAGTAATAATTTTATGCATGAGATTCATGATAAGAATGCTTTATGTGATAGTTATATTGTTGAGTTTGCTCATGATGCTACTGAAAGTTATTATGAGAGAGGAAAATATGGTTGTAGAAATTTTCATGTTTCTAAAATGCCTCTCTATGTGCTGAAATTTTTGAAGCTACACTTGTTTTATCTTCCTATGCTTGTTACTTTGCTCTTCATGAACTTGTTTATTTACAAGATTCCTATGCATAGGAAGCATGTTAGACTTAAATTTCTTTTGAATTTGCCTCTTGATGCTCTCTTTTGCTTCAACTACCATTTCTTGCGAGTGCATCATTAAAACTGCTGAGCCCATCTTAATGGCTATAAAGAAAGAACTTCTTGGGAGATTACCCATGTGTTATTTTGCTACAGTACTTTGTTTTATATTTGTGTCTTGGAAGTTGTTTACTACTGTAGCAACCTCTCCTTATCTTAGTTTTGTGTTTTGTTGTGCCAAGTAAAGTCTTTGATAGTAAAGTGAATACTAGATTTGGATTACTGCGCAGAAACAGATTTCTTTGCTGTCACGAATCTGGGTCTAATTCTCTGTAGGTAACTCAGAAAGTTAAGCCAATTTACGTGAGTGATCCTCAGATATGTACGCAACTTTCATTCAATTTGGGCATTTTCATTTGAGCAAGTCTGGTGCCTCAATAAAATCCATCTTTACGGACTGTTCTGTTTTGACAGATTCTGCCTTTTATTTCGCATTGCCTCTTTTGCTATGTGAGATGGATTTCTTTGTTCCATTAAACTCCAGTAGCTTTATGCAATGTCCAGAAGTGTTAAGAATGATTGTTTCACCTATGAACATGTTAAGTTTTATTGTGCACTAACCCTCTAATGAGTTGTTTCGAGTTTGGTGTGGAGGAAGTTTTCAAGGGTCAAGAGAGGAGGATGATATACTATGATCAAGAAGAGTGAAAGCTCTAAGCTTGGGGATGCCCCGGTGGTTCACCCCTGCATATTTCAAGAAGACTCAAGCATCTAAGCTTGGGGATGCCCAAGGCATCCCCTTCTTCATCGACAAATTATCAGGTTCCTTCTCTTGAAACTATATTTTTATTCGGTCACATCTTATGTACTTTACTTGGAGCGTCTGTATGTTTCTTGTTTTTTTTGTTTGAATAAATGCTTGTGTGGGAGAGAGACACGCTCCGCTGGTTCATATGAACACATGTGTTCTTAGTTTTTAATGTTCATGGCGAAGGTTGAAACTGCTTCGTTCATTGTTATATGGTTGGAAACGGAAAATGCTACATGTAGTAATTGGTAAAATGTCTTGGATAATGTGATACTTGGCAATTGTTGTGCTCATGTTTAAGCTCTTGCATCATATACTTTGCACCCATTAATGAAGAAATACATAGAGCTTGCTAAAATTTGGTTTGCATATTTGGTATCTCTAAAGTCTAGATAATTTCTAGTATTAAGTTTTGAACAACAAGGAAGACGGTGTAGAGTCTTATAATGTTTACAATATGTCTTTTATGTGAGTTCTGCTGCACCGGTTCATCCTTGTGTTTTTTTCAAATAACCTTGCTAGCCTAAACCTTGTATCGAGAGGGAATACTTCTCATGCATCCAAAATCCTTGAGCCAACCACTATGCCATTTGTGTCCACCATACCTACCTACTACATGGTATTTCTCCGCCATTCCAAAGTAAATTGCTTGAGTGCTATCTTTAAAATTCCATCATTCGCCTTTACAATATATAGCTCATGGGACAAATAGCTTAAAAACTATTGTGGTATTGAATATGTATTTATGCACTTTATCTCTTATTAAGTTGCTTGTTGTGCGATAACCATGTTTCTGGGGACGCCATCAACTATTCTTTGTTGAATATCATGTGAGTTGCTATGCATGTCCGCCTTGTCACGAAGTAAGAGAGATCTACCACCTTAATGGTTGGAGCATGCATATTGTTAGAGAAGAACATTGGGCCGCTAACTAAAGCCATGATTCATGGTGGAAGTTTCAGTTTTGGACATATATCCTCAATCTCATATGAGAACACTAATTGTTGCCACATGCTTATGCATTAAAGAGGAGTCCATTATCTGTTGTCCATGTTGTCCCGGTATGGATGTCTAAGTTGAGAATAATCAAAAGCGAGAAATCTAAAATGCGAGCTTTCTCCTTAGACCTTTGTACAGGCGGCATGGAGGTACCCCATTGTGACACTTGGTTAAAACATGTGTATTGCAATGATCCGGTAGTCCAAGCTAATTAGGACAAGGTGCGGGCACTATTAGTATACTATGCATCAGGCTTGCAACTTGTAAGATATAATGTACATAACTCATATGCTTTATTACTACCGTTGACAAAATTGTTTCATGTTTTCAAAATAAAAGCTCTAGCACAAATATAGCAATCGATGCTTTCCTCTTTGAAGGACCATTCTTTTTACTTTTATGTTGAGTCAGTTCACCTATCTCTCTCCACCTTAAGAAGCAAACACTTGTGTGAACTGTGCATTGATTCTTACATACTTGCATATTGCACTTGTTATATTACTCTATATTGACAATATCCATGAGATACACATGTTATAAGTTGAAAGCAACCGCTGAAACTTAATCTTCCTTTGTGTTGCTTCAATACCTTTACTTTGATTTATTGCTTTATGAGTTAACTCTTATGCAAGACTTATTGATGCCTGTCTTGAAAGTGCTATTCATGAAAAGTCATTGCTTTATGATTCAGTTGTTTACTCATGTCATTACCATTGTTTTGATCGCTGCATTCATTACATATGTTTACAATATGATCAAGTTTATGATGGCATGTCACTCCAGAAATTATCTTTGTTATCGTTTACCTGCTCGGGACGAGCGAAACTAAGCTTGGGGATGCTGATACGTCTCCGACGTATCGATAATTTCTTATGTTCCATGCCACATTATTGATGATATCTACATGTTTTATGCACACTTTATGTCATATTCGTGCATTTTCCGGAACTAACCTATTAACAAGATGCCGAAGTGTCGGTCCTCGTTTTCTGCTGTTTTTGGTTTCAGAAATCCTAGTAACGAAATATTCTCGGAATTGGACGAAATCAACGCCCAGGTTCCTATTTTCACCGGAAGCATCCAGAACACCCGAGAGCCGCCAAAGGGGGGCCATAGGGCCCCCAGATGATAGGGTGGCGCGGCCCACTCCCTGGCCGCGCCAGCCTATGGTGTCGTCGCCCCTCCGACCTTCTGACGCCGCCTCTTCGCCTATATAAAGGTCCCAGACCTAAAACTTCGATACGGAAAAAGCCACGGTACGAGAAACCTTCCAGAGCCGCCGCCATCGCGAAGCCAAGATCTGGGGGACAGGAGTCTCTGTTCCGGCACGCCGCCGGGACGGGGAAGTGCCCCCGGAAGGCTTCTCCATCAACACTACCACCATCTCCATCAACGCTGCTGTCTCCCATGAGGAGGGAGTAGTTCTCCATCGAGGCTCGGGGCTGTACCGGTAGCTATGTGGTTAATCTCTCTCCTATGTACTTGTTGACTGCCAAAACCCACCGGCGGGCAGCGGCCTTGTCAACACTGTAGAGCCGGGGGGAGCCTAGAGCTGCGGCTGGCTGAGACCCCTCCGAGCGACGGCCCGCAATGCTCTTCTGGTCACACGCGGCGTTGCGAAGTGCAGGGCGTGCCACCTGACCTATACCTGGTCGGGAAGGTAATGATATTGCCTCGCTTAGTTTCTGCGGGGCATACATGTAAACGTTAAATACGAGCCTCGATCGGCTCTCAGGTTATCCTGTGAATCGGCTCAAAGAGCCGATCCACCCGTGATCCGTACGGGGTGTACGAATACTTGGTGGTCCTGCTTGATCAAGATGAAGCTAATGAGATCTACGACGATTTAGGGTTTTCACCACATAATCGGATCATCCTACTCCAGGTTGGGCCAGATGGCCACGCACGGTGCTCGTAAGCCGATCCTAAACAAGGCCAAAAAACCAACATGAAGTTGATCCTAGGAACATCCCGTTTAGGACTTGCGAACGCCACCCTACGTGCCACAGGATCCTCCCCCTTTGTAAGGCCAAACTATTGCAGATATTAAACTAATCCCTGTAGAACAAGGAGCAATCGTAACGGATCAGATCTACTAAATAATGATCAAGCGGGGTGCCGCCCCCACACCTGAGATAGGCGTGAGGACGGCTAGATATGCAAGGGTTGCACTACGCAAGCATGCTTAAACGAAGAACAATGCTAACCCTAACACATCTAATGATAACTACGTTGCTCGCCATCAAAAGCGCTTCAGTACGAGCAACGCATGAACAACGTGGGGCTTGTGCTGCCTAGATCGCAAGATGCGATCTAGGCAGCATGTCGCTTACCTGATAGAAACCCTCGAGACGAAGGAGTTGGCGATGCGCCGAGATTGGTTTTGTTTTTGGGTTGAACGTGAGTTGTTGTTTATTCCATAAACCCTAGGTACATATTTATAGTCCAGGGGACTTTCTAATGTGGGCGTGCACTAAACCGTGCACGACTAAGATTCTATCTCTTATAATAAACTACTAAGTAAAGATACACGGGCAATTCAGCCCAAGACCCTTCGTGCCAGGCCGCCTTAGAATCCTTCCACAGGTAATCTTCCAAGCCCGGCCCACCTCTGGATTCGTCTAAAATCTGGTGATAACACATGCCCCCCTGGTTTGGAAATAACATTTCCAAAATCATTATGCTTTCCCTTCGAGAGGTCACGTCGTAGCGAGCAGAGCCGTTACAGCATCCGTCATCATTATGCCCTGTCTTCTCAGCTTCTCTAAAAATCTTGACAGCTTTAGCATCGATCCCTTGGAAGTTGTAATGGCATTAATCCTTCGCCAGATTCATCATTATTTAACCGCGCCGACTGGTTAGCTCTCTCTCATATCCTCTATTCCATCCCTGCTATCGGCACCAAAAAACCCCCTCTTCCTGTAGCAATGTCTTCCTCTTCCTCTTCTTTCTCAAAACTCTTCCCCCAATCTTCGCCGAAGAAGAAGACCGAAGCGGTCTCCACCCCGCGGTGAATCCCTTCTCCTCCGACAAGGAGAAAAAGAAGGAGAAGCAGCGAAGGCCAAAGCCTCTCCTTCCGCCCAGCTCCCGCCGAAGAAGCGCCCCGCATGTGGGCGGACAGCGAGGACGAGGATGATGACGAAGAGGAAGAGGAGAAGGACGACTCTTCCTCCTCCATCGGGTACCCGCCGACCAAGCGCTTCCGCTCCCGGGCGGACAGCGAGGATGATGATGATGACGAGGAGGAAGAGGCTCCGGCCAAGGGCTGGGGCCGCGGCGACGAAGAGCTCCTCGGGAGCAGCGCCGACGACGTCGACGGCGGCGATGACGAGGACAGCGACGACTAGTAGTATAGGACTAGTAGTAGCAGTGCACTAGGCACCGAGATCCCTCTTTTGAGAGCCATCGGCTCTTTCTTGTAAAGCCGCTCCTTGGAATTAATGAAATTGTTCTTTCCATTTATCCTTTAATCGCTCCAATTTCATTCCCTCCGTTTGCCATGCTAAGACCGACGACAACGCGTCGGACTTCTTTCCTTTCTTGCGAGCAACGGCACGGTCCAAGCCCTGTACTAGGCGTCGGCTTTTCCTTCCCAGTTCTCGCCCGAGACGGCCATGATGCAGCCGCAGCCGAGGTAACCCTGATCGGCTCCCAAGAACAGGGCATCTTCCAGACTTGTTGCCCCCCGAATCTTAGCCACGGCGAGGGTAAAGGATGGATCATCACCATTGAGATTTCGGGGCGGGCCCAACCCTGTCCAAAAGAGTTATCCCGCGAGGCCACCAGCCGATCACCTCCCTTCCGTTGAGGGTCCATACAGCCGATCCGAGCAAGCTATGATAATTTTGCAACATAGGCACCGTTCTTCGGGTAACTTGCGGTGCGAGTTCGGCCGATCCCAACGAGATCGGCTCCCGGAGCGGAGACCTTCAAAGTGAGCTGCCCCCGGGCCTTCAAGGTGAGAATAGCAACGAGCTGATTACGTCAATCATCCTTGGTTTCTAACTCACAACGCCGTATCAACCGATTTAGAACAAATCGGCTCCTTTAGAATGGGGAATTCCGGGACGAGCCGCCCTCCCCGAGCTTCTTTAGTCCAAACCTTGCGCCTTGCTGATCGGATCAGCTCATCATCTTCGGCGGCTGAAGCAACTTCCGGTGAGAACGTTTTCGTGTTTCGACGCTCTCCGGACTCTTGGAGGGAACTACCCCCTCGCTCTTAAGTCGATGCTCGCTGCATCGGCTATGCCTAAAATTTTTCGAACCCCTTTTTTTTTTTTTTATTTTTCCGGCCGACTTGTATATCGGCCCCCCATGTTCCAATACCCATCAACAGAAGATGAAATGGTTCTGTTGCACACCCTCGTATTTTATATACCTAGGTGCCCCCCCAGCCGATTCTCGTCAAGAGAATTGATGGTATCGGCTCGTTGGATAACATGTTGAACCCGGGCGGAATGGTGGGTGAGGATATTCCCGGCCGATTACCGGAATCGGCCTCCACGTTGTTTGCTCAGTGAAGGTCTTGTAATGCTCCTTCACAGATCCTTGGGGCCGATCACAAGGATCAGCCTCACCGACTTGCACATTGCTTGGCTTATACTACATGGTCGGGCCGGTGGATAAAACTAGCTTAACCCTTCCCTTCGTCACATCGATGCGCTCGCGATCGTCCAATTTGATGCTCGAAAGGGGTTCTTGGCCTGCTTGCTTCCCATGCGTTCATGCCGGCCGTTGAAACTTCGGCCGAGTCGTCGGCTTGGACGACCTCTACCTCATCCCCATCCCACTGTATTATGCATTGGTGCATCGTGGAGGGAATGCGGCGGTTGGCGTGGATCCAATCTCTTCCTAGCAAAACAAAGCATAACTGCTCGTGCTATCAACGATAAAGAACGCCGTGGGGATGGTTTTTCTTCCTACGGTCGGATCCACATTCGGAACTCCTTGTGCTTCGGATGCTTGGCCGTTGAAGTCGCTCAACGTTACGTTGGTCTTGATTAGATCCGAACTCGAGCGTCCCAGCTCGACGTAGCATAGAATACGGCATGATGTTAACTCGCCGCTCCGGTGTCCACCAGCATCCTGTTTACAGGCCTCCCATCAATATACCCTCGTAAGTACAGGGCCTTCAGATGCCTGTAGCTCCTGTCTCGTGGATTCTCAAAGATAACCGGCCGTGGGCCGCGATCAAGTTGTGCCACGGAGGTCTCGTCTAACCCGGGGCATTGAACTCCGAAGGGAGGATAAACACCATATTTGTGCCGGCCGATGTTTCATCATCGGCTTTTCTCTGTTCGGGGCGCCACTCTTTCCTTCGTGGCTGACCTTCCTCGTCCAAGGTTCGCGAGAATTTTGGCGGCCGGATCGGGCCGTGCCCTCCTTAGCGTGCTTGCGAGATATAATCTTTCGGTTTCTTTCAACCCTTGCGGACGCTGGACTCTTTGCTTACGGGAATGGGCTGAGCCCATCGGGGTACCATACGGGTCGACGATATTTGTATTCTTCACTATCGTCCTCTAGCTCCTCGAGATCTTCCATCTGAGGGGACTCGGCATGCTTGTCCCGATGCGGGAAAGGCCCTAGCCGGCTGAACGCAGACACGTTAGCGGCACCCTTCTTTCTTTGTTTGCATTCTGGGCAGTCCTCAATTGTTGGCAATCGGCTCATCCCCGAGTCCCGGCAATGTTTGAAAACGGGCAGTTCCGGTGCTTATCCATGTCACTCCGTCCCCTTGGCCTCCCTTCGGCGCGACGGCCGTACCTTTTGTTGCTTCTACCATGTTGGCGGTACCTTCCGACCTCGGCATCGAGCCAGGACATTCCTCTCATCGTCGGCGTCGTAGCGCCGACGTCGGTCTTGGTGTTGCTCGTATTTGCTGAGAGGGTGCTTGGAGTGTGGGCATTGATACCGCATGCTTTTTATTCCCTTCCTTGCCAGGTACCGCATGTCCTCACCTCGGGGTTGGCCGCGCGGATCGGCCCCTCTTCATCCTTGCCACGGGAGTGGCTGCTTTCTGTTTCCCCTTTGTCATGGCGGCTTGCAGATCCTGCCACATTGACACCAAAGGAACACTTTGGCCGATCTATGGGGTGGCTGAGATCCACCGTGTCGACGCCGGGCCCCGGGCGTGGGTTCCTACCAAGCCCGATACCGTGCGGCCGGGTCTTCTCAGTGGAGCCGATGAGTTCGGCTCCAAGGGTTGCCTTGATCCCGTCATGTTCCCTTCCGAGCTCCTTGGGTAGATCCCCATGCTTCAAAGACACGGCGCGCTCCTCCAACGGGGTGGAGAGATCCCTCTCCTCAAGCGCGCCTTCGGGCGTGGAGCCCCTCCCCCGACGCCATGGGAGTGGGTTCGGTGGGAGGAGCCGAAGAGTGCGGCTTCGAGGATGGCTTTGATCTCGGCGCATGTGGCTGGCGTGCCGTCCGCCATCTCAGATGTAGATGGCGGTGTGGTTGATGTAGACGATTGTCCCACCGGGCGTGCCGAGAATGTGTTGACTTGCCAAAACCCACCGGCGGGCAGCGGCCTTGTCAACATCTGTAGAGCCGGGGGAGCCTAGAGCTGCGGCTGGCCGAGACCCCTCCGAGCGACGGCCCGCAATGCTCTTCCGGTCACACGCGGCGTTGCGAAGTGCAAGGGCGTGCCACCTGACCTATACCCGGTCGGGAAGGTAATGATATTGCCTCGCTTAGTTTCTGCGGGGCATACATGTAAACGTTAAATACGAGCCTCGATCGGCTCTCGGGTTATCTCGTGAATCGGCTCAAAGAGCCGATCCACCCGTGATCCGTACGGGGTGTACGAATACTTGGTGGTCTCGCTTGATCAAGATGAAGCTAATGAGATCTACGACGATTTAGGGTTTTCACCACATAATCGGATCATCCTACTCCGAGGTTGGGCCGGATGGCCACGCACGGTGCTCGTAAGCCGATCCTAAACAAGGCCAAAAACCAACATGAAGTTGATCCTAGGAACATCCCGTTTAGGACTTGCGAACGCCACCCTACGTGCCACAGGATCCTCCCCCCTTTGTAAGGCCAAACTATTGCGGATATTAAACTAATCCTCGTAGAACAAGGAGCAATCGTAACGGATTAGATCTACTAAATAATGATCAAGCGGGGTGCCGCCCCCACACCTGAGATAGGCGTGAGGACGGCTAGATATGCAAGGGTTGCACTACGCAAGCATGCTTAAACGAAGAACAATGCTAACCCTAACACATCTAATGATAACTACGTTGCTCGCCATCAAAAGCGCTTCGATACGAGCAACGCATGAACAACGTGGGGCTTGTGCTGCCTAGATCGCAAGATGCGATCTAGGCGGCATGTCGCTACCGATAGAAACCCTCGAGACGAAGGAGTTGGCGATGCGCCGAGATTGGTTTTGTTTTTGGGTTGAACGTGAGTTGTTGTTTATTCCATAAACCCTAGGTACATATTTATAGTCCAGGGGACTTTCTAATGTGGGCGTGCACTAAACCGTGCACGACTAAGATTCTATCTCTTATAATAAACTACTAAGTAAAGATACACGGGCAATTCAGCCCAAGACCCTTCGTGCCAGGCCGCCTTAGAATCCTTCCACAGGTAATCTTCCAAGCCCGGCCCACCTCTGGATTCGTCTAAAATCTGGTGATAACAGTACTTCAATACAATGATGTCATGAGCTGCTTTACATGATTGAGATCCATATGATGAGCTTTGTATCGCTACTAGTTGTGTGCTACTCATGTGATGTTATTAAAGTAGTCTATTCCTCCTGCATGGTGTAAAGGTGACTAGTGTGTGCACCGTGTGGTTCTTGCCGTATGCTATGATCATGATCTCTTGTAGATTGTGGAGTTAATTATCATTATGATACTATTGATGTGATCTATTCCTCCTTCATAGTGTAATGTGGACAGTGTGTGCACTATGTTAGTTCTTGGTTTATTTTGCAATGATCTATTATGCTCTAAGGTTATTTAAATATGAACATTGAATTGTGGAGCTTGTTAACTCCGGCATTGAGGGTTCGCGTAATCCTACGCAATGTGTTCATCATCCAACAAAAGAGTGTATGTAGCACATATGAGAAAGAGTTATTTATTATGCGATCAATGTTGAGAGTGTCCACTAGTGAAAGTGTAATCCCTAGGCCTTGTTCCTAAATATCGCTATCGTCTGCTTGTTTCTTGTTTTACTTGCGTTACTACTTGCTGCGTTACTACTTGCTTGTTTACTTGTCCTGGGCAAAGCACTTTTACGGTGCCGTTGCCACTTGCTCATACTTATTTATACCACCTGTATTTCACTATCTCTTCGCCGAACTAGTGCACCTATTAGGTGTGTTGGGGACACAAGAGACTTCTTGCTTTGTGGTTGCGGGGTTGCATGAGAGGGATATCTTTGACCTCTTCCTCCACGAGTTCGATAAACCTTGGGTGATCCACTTAAGGGAAACTTGCTCGCTGTTCTACAAACCTCTCGCTCTTGGAGGCCCAACACTTGTCTACAAGAATAGAAGCTCCCGTAGACATCAAGCACTTTTCTGGCGCCGTTGCCGGGGAACGAAAAGCTTCTACACAGGGATTTCCTCCCTCGTCAACCACGCGCCAGTTGTGGACAGCAGCGTCGCCGGCGTTCGCACGCCACCGCCCGTTCCCGCGCGATCTTCCCGCCTCTTCTCGTCTGTTCCCGCGCTTTCTTCCCGACGCCGGCGTCTATAAAAGGTCTCCCGGCTCAATGGTAGCCACCACACCCCGCCGGCAACAAACACAGCCCTCGTCGCTCCACCGCTGTCTCCTCCACCACCAGTGGCAATGGCGAACCGCCCCGGCACTGGCCACTTCCCTCCACCGCCGTCTCCTCCACTTCTAGTCCCGGAATCGCAGGTCGACACCGACCCCGCGGCCCGGGATGAGCGGCGGCGGCGAGGGACGCCGCTTTGGCCTGGCTCTCGTCGGCCAGCGGCGGGAGGCACTCGAGGAGGAGGCCCGCCAGCGGCGTGAGGCGGCGCACGCGGCGGATCTAGCGGCGTTCTATGCCCCTGCCCCCGCAACTGACGAGGCCGCGGCGGCAGCAGCGTGGCAGGAGCAGCAGTGCGACACCGTTGCGGCGTTCGACGCCTCGACGGGAGAAGAGGCGCGATGGCGCCGGTACCGGGAGGAGATGGAGTAGCGGTGGGCTGATGAGCGCCGGCGCCAGCGCGGTGAGCGGGAGGCGCTGTACCGTGAACGGCGGGAGGCGATAGAGCGCCGGCGGCGGGAGTCGATCGAGCGACAGCAGCAGCTGACGGCGGAGGAGCGTCGGCCAGCGGGAGGCGGCGCTGACGGCGCTATGGGGGAGGCGGGCGGACCAGTTGGCGGCGGAGGCCGACGCGTTGGCGGCGGCGATGATGGAGGCGCCAACAGATGTGGAGGAGGAGGCGCCAATGGAGGAGGAGGAGGCTGATGCGGAGAAGACCGAGGTGGAGGACGACGACGACGACGAGTTCGAGTGGTCCGACGACGACGGGCCGCACCCGAACGAGACGGCCGATCAGCAACGCGCGCTCGTCGAGTCCTTCGAGTCGGAGAAGAAGCTCCAGGACGACGCCCGTGCCCGCGAAGAGGCGCAGATTCGTCGCGCCGTCGAGCTCTCCCTCGAGGAGGCGCGGCGAGGGACGGCGGAGGACGCGCGGCGGGAGCGGAACCGTCTGGCCACCGCCGAACGCAAGGAGAGGAGGCGCGCGCAGGAGGAGCTGCGGCGTAGGGGAGGCGACGACGGGGCGGGACCGTCGAACGCACCGCCGGGCGATCAGTAGTCTAGGTTTAGATGAAATCTAGCCGTTTTCATTCAAACTTTGTAATATATAATCAAAATTGAATGAAACCTTTATTTTCGTGCAACAATATTCATTTGGGGGAGGCGTTTGGGGGACGCGGCTGGGGAGTGACGTCCCCCAAAGACGGCACGAACAAAACACGTCCTCCAAAGGCTCAATCCGGCGCGGTTTGGGGGACGCGACTGGAGATGCTCTAAGCAACGTCAGGTCTTTTTAGAGGAGGTGTCATTCAGAGTTCCAGATGCGAAAATAGAACTTCTGCGGGCAGATTAGGACATCAGGTTTGGCTCGCCGAGCCACCTGATGGACTCTGTATTCGGAATAATGTGTTAATTCAATAAAGTGCTATCCTTTCCCTCAAAATAAAAACTTCGATTGATCATACTTATACAGCAAAATTAGTAAGGCCCCGCTTGGATGGCCGTTTTGACTACCGTCTAGGACAGGGTATTCCCTTCCATGCCCCAAACCCAAATTTAGTGTGGCCTAAAATACAGGGAACCAAACGATGCCTAAGTAGTTAGTTCAGTTTTGGTGGACGGGATTTGGGTTCCGGCTAACTTGGCTTCGGTGCTGCGTTCCAGCTTTTATGGTCGCGCCAGTTTTTGAAACATTTCTAAGGTATTTCTCACGTTATCAAAAAAGTTCATAGAAACTTGAAGTAAAGAATTAAACAAAAGCTGGAATAGCTCAGTTGGCTAGAGCGTGTGGCTGTTAACCACAAGGTCGGAGGTTCGAGCCCTCCTTCTAGCGATATTTTTCGTATTTCCTAAAATGTCATTTTGCTCGTATATCTATCACTTTTTTTAGCGGAGATCCTCGTTCGAAAATTAGCTTCACACATCTTCCTTTTCTCACCGAGTTCATCGACATTCTCCTCAGAAAAAAAACGTGGATCTGGGCTGCTTGTTAAAGGCAGGCATACGAGATATCACAGCAAATTCTTTGTCCCCCCCGGAGATAAATGGACGCAAAAAAATGTGAAGTAACAGCAAACTGACTGTACACGAGGAAATCCAGTGTTTGCTTGTTTATCTTAAACAAACACAGGAGACGAGCAAAAGGTTCTTTCAGAAACACTAGAGTACAAAGCCATGACGCTGGACGCATGACAGCTAGGCTTAAGCAAGCTTCCTCAATAATGAAAGGAAATCCTACTAACATCACATGCACATGGACATGGACACGGTTTAGCTCGCCCGTGTGCTGCATCTGCCACGGAGCGCACTCAAGAACACACAATTTAAAACTTCTTGATGATTTCCTGAAAACAGCAGAGTAACAGGCAGGACTAACAGCAGAGTAAGATGGCATGCAGGTGTACCACAAGGTTGCTACGTTCGCCCTTTTATCAAAGAACTCCAATAACACTAAAATCACCCCACTACAAATGTACCTTTTTTCACGCAAAGAGAGCTCTCTGTTGGAGCAAGATTGGAGAGCGGACCGCCACAAGAATTACCGCTAGACATCTTCAAACCACAAATATGGACCATTTAACACCCCCCCCTATCGGTTTGTGGTAACAACTTACATAGGTTTCTCTATCACTAGTGGAGAAGAGGCCTATCATTAGTGGAGAAGAGGCCTTTGGTCGCAGCAGAATGTCCCGATCTTTGAACCAAGCCGGGTCGATGGTGGCGTTGGTCCCGGTTCGTTCTGCCCGAGACGACCCCACTCGCTGGAGCTTGTCCGGTAGTGGCCTTTGGACCCGGTTTGTAATACAAACGGGACTAAAGGTCCACGGCAGGCGCGGACAGTGCCGTGTCGGCCGTGGGAAACCTTTAGTCCCGGTTTGTATTACAAACCGGGTCCAAAGCTCCACCCTCTCGGACCCGGTTTGTGTTACAAGCCGGGACAAGGTCCCCAATCGGGCTATATTACCTTGCCCTGCCCAAGTGTGAGCCACACTTGGCCATTTTTTCACTTTCTTCACAAGAGGGGTGTATTGCTCTCCTCTTTTCTTCACATGCACAAGAGGTGTTTGATGAAATGCTTAAGAGGATTTGCCACTTGAGTTTACACAAATCAAGCCACACTTAACTTGTTTTTTTCTTCTTCATCGAGGTTAACAACTTTATCCTTTTCATCCGTAATTGATAAAATGCATGTGTATATATACATCGTGATGTTCCGTAATGGTTTTGATCGGCTAAATTATATCATGCGAGATGAATCGGCAATGGATGTACATTGACCAGACGGTTTGACGAGTTCACTTCGGGTCTGGATAATTTTATGGCCGTGGCGGAGACAAACAAACATGGTGGCTTCATGTATTGTCCATGTGTGAGCTCGCAAGAATACCGTAAATTACGCTCACTCGAGTCTCATTCACAGCCACCTTCCGCGATCCGGTTTCATGCCCGGTTACTATTGTTGGACCAAGCACGGAGAAAGAGGGGTTATGATGGAAGACAATGAAGAAGAGGAAGAGGATGATGACGGTTATCCCAATTTCCCTGAATACGATGATACCGCAAAAGGCAATGAAGACAATGAAGTAGAAGATCAAGAGGCACCGGATGAGCACAGCGATGATGATCTTGGTCGGGCCATTGCTTGATGCAAGGAGAGAATGTGAAACTGAAAAGGAAAGGTTGGCCTTCGACAAGATGATAGAAGATCACAACAAATTGTTATACCCAACTTGCGAAGATGGCCATAAAAAGCTAGGCGACACGCTGGAATTGTTGCAATGGAAGGCAGAGAACGGTGTCAACGACTCGGGATTTGGAAAGTTGCTGACAATAATTAAGAGGAAGCTTCCAAGGGGTAACGAATTGCCCGCTGATACGTACGAAGCGAAGAAGATTGTCCGCCCTCTAGGATTAGATGTGCAAAAGATACATGCATGCATTAATGACTGCATCCTCTACCGCGGTGAGTACGAGAATTTGGATGCATGTGCGGTGTGCACTGCATTGCGGTATAAGATCGGACGAGATGACCCTGGTGATGTTGAGGGCGAGCGCCCCAGGAAGAGGGTTCCTGCCAAGGTTATGTGGTATGCTCCTATAATACCACGGCTGACAACGCTTGTTCAGAAATAAAGAGCACGCTAGGTTGTTGCGATGGCACAAAGAAGACCGTAAGAAAGACGTGATGTTGAGGCACCCTGCCGATGGATCCCAATGGAGAAAAATCGATAGAGAGTTCCCAAACTTTGCACAGGATGCAAGGAACTTAAGGTTTGGTCTAAGTACGGATGGCATGAATCCTTTTGGAGAGCGAGAGCGCAGCCATAGCACCTGGCCTGTGACTCTTTGTATATATAACCTTCCTCCTTGGTTGTGCATGAAGCGGAAGTTCATTATGATGCCGGTGCTCATACAAGGCCCGAAGCAACCCGGGAACGACATTAATGTGTACCGAAGCCATTAGTCGAAGAACTTCTACAAGCTTGTGGTCCCTAGCAGGTGTACGTGTGTGGGACGAGCACAAGCGAGGAGGAATTTGACCTAAGAGCGATGCTTTTCGTAACCATCAATGACTGGCCTGCTCTTGGTAACATTTCGGGACAGTCAAACAAGGGATACAATGCATGCACGCACTTGTTTACATGAGCTCGAAGGTGATTATTTGGAAAAAGGTCGGAAGGTCGTGTACACAGGGCATCGTCGATTTCTTAGGACTACCCATCCCGTAAGAAAGAAAGGCAAGCATTACAACGGTGAGGCTGATCACCGGAGGAAGCCTCCCCATCGTGATGGTGTTGATATATTTGGTATGGTCAAAGATCTAGATGTAATATTTGGAAAAGGGTCCTGGCGGACGGTCTGTTCCGAATGACGATGCCGGACACGCGCCCATGTGGAAGAAGAAATCTATTTTTTGGGAGCTAGAATATTGGAAAGTCTTAGAGGTCCGCTCTTCAATCGATGTGATGCACGTGATGAAGAATCTTTGCGCTAACCTGCTAGGCTTTCTGGGCGTGTACGGGAAGACAAAAGATACACCAGAAGCACAGGAGGACCAGCAACGTTGGAAAGACCCCAAAAAGCTGCATGAGAGAGTTAAAGGACGTCATTTATCTAGCTACGCTCTTACAAAAGCGAGAAGGAAATATTTTTTGAATGTCTCGCGAGTATCAAGGTCCCGTCGGCTTCTCCTCCAATATAAAGGGAATAATAAATATGGAGAAGAAAACATTCCGAACCCGAAGTCTCATGACTTGTCACGTGATAATGACACAGTTGCTTCCGATTGCATTGAGGGGCTTCTACCGGAAAATGTTCGATTGCCCATTGTGAAGCTATGTGCATTCCTCAATGCAATTTCTCGGAAGGTAATAAATCCAGAAATTCTATCGAGGTTGCGAGAATGATGTGGTCCAATGTCTCGTTAGTTTTGAGCTGGTGTTCCCACCATCCTTCTTCAATATTATGACACATCTCCTCGTTCACACTGGTCGATGAGATTTCCATTCTCGGTCCTGTGTTTCTACACAATATGTTCCCCTTCGAGAGGTTCATGGGAGTCTTGAAGAAATATGTTCATAACCGGTGCTAGGCCGTAAGGAAGCATCTCCAAGGGCTATGGAACAGAGGAGGTCATTGAATTCTCGTGTTGACTTTATTCACTGACCTTAAGCCGATTGGTGTTCCCGAATCGCGGCATGAAGGGAGACTAAGTGGAAAAGGCACGCTAGGAAGGAAATCAATGATATGTAGGGACGGGATTTCTTTGACTCAAGCACACTACACGGTTCTACAAAGTTCCACCATGGTGGCTCCGTATATCGGTGACCACAAGAACTTTCTACGCTCCCGAGCACCCGGGCGGTCGAACGATTGGATTAGACGTGAACACATGTCGACTTTCGGCGGTTGGTTGCAAAAACATCTCCTGAATAACGAAGATATTGAAGATCGATTCGTACTTGCCGGCCCGGACACCATCTTCGACTGTAGTGACTTTCCAAGGGTACGAGATAAATGGGAATACATTTTACACGATCGCCCAAGATAAAAAGAGCACCAACCAAAACAAGTGGTGTCCGCTTTGATGCAATAATGAATGAAGGCCCAAATGACACATATTATGGTTACATAGAGGATATATGGGAACTTGATTATGGACCTTCTTTTAAGGTCCCTTTGTTTAGGTGCAAATGGGTCAACAAAACAGGAGGCGGGGTTCGGGTAGACAAGTTGTATGGAATGACAACGAGTGGATCTCAACAATCTTGGGTATAGAGACGAACCATTCGTCCTAGCCAAGGATGTGGCCCAGGTTTTCTATGTAAAGGATATGTCTAGCAAACCAAGAAAAAGGAAACATAAGGAAACAAATACATCAAACGATGAGCCAAAGCGCCACATAGTTCTTTCACGGAAAAAGAAACATCGTGGGAGTGGAGGACAAGACAGGACATGTCGAAGATTGTAATAAGTTTGATGAAATTCCACCCTTCAGAGTGAACATTGATCCAAGCATAAAATTAAATGATGAAGATGCTCCATGGTTAAGGCCGAAGAAGATTAAATGATGAAGATGCTCCATGGCACAAATGAGTATCTCAACATGGCAATCAATTTCCCATTTATTTTTGTGTAATCATTTAATTGTATGTAAGATATGAAAAGTGGAGATGTGCCACGGGAGATTTCCCAACCCTTTCCCCAACACTGTTAGATGAGATGTAGTCGTTCAGGGGCTTGCAGGAAAAAATTCCAAGGCACGGTTTCGAAGATGCCGTAGGGCGTGTGCACCAACGACATCTTCGAGAAACTGCGCCACGGGAGATTTCCCAACCCTTTCCCCAACACTCGTTAGATGAGATGTAGTCGTTTAGGGGCTTGCGGGGAAAAATTCCGAGGAGCAGCTTCCGAAGATGTCGTAGGGCGTGTGCACCAACGACATCTTCGAGAAGCTGCGCCACGGGAGATTTCCCAACCCTTCCCTTCATCCATGGGAATGAAACTCTGCTTGGCTTGTTGATCTGCTTGGCAGAGGCGTATCGATGCTCCTTTTATAGGCACGGCACCTCTTCTACTTTGTCTTGTTCCTTCGACGGGCGTCGTGCGCTACATGCTTTATCTCATCGAGCGGTGCGTCCACCCATGTGTTCTTATCTCGCCGACATCTTTAGTCCCGGTTGTACCCACCAGCCGGGACTAAAGGTTACCCACACGTCCTTATCCCACCGACGAGTTTTGTTAGATGACGCAAAAAGGATCTTTAGTCCCGGTTGTACCCACCAGCCGGGACTAAAGGTTACCCACACGTCCTTATCCCACCGAAGCGAGTTTTTGGCGCCACTTGCGTTCCCGCCTATTTTTCTTCCCGCGCTTTCCACTCGCTTCCGCCTCCGTCCTCCCGCCATTTTTTCACTATATATATGTTGGCTTGGCCTCCATTTACATATCACATCTAGACTCATATCGCAAACCTCATCACCGAGGTCACATGGCTTCCATCGTATCTCTAACCCTCCGGGAGGCGGAGGCGCTTGCGCGTCGAACTACCCCTGCCCGCCGGGCTACCGCGTCCCTACCGGCTGGTTGCTCGAGCGTCGGAGGGGTACCGGTCCCTCCTCGTCCCTCTAGGTGTGGCGCGCGAGATGGCCATCACGAACCACTACTACTTCGAGCTCACGCCGAGCGGCGGAGGAATCCCCGGTGGCATCCCGAGCTACGAGCCCGACTTGGGAAAGCTTCTTCATCAATCGGCGTGAGAGGGCGCTCGCCGAGCACGAGGAGGGCGGCCCGCCTCCTTCGAACTTCAACGCAGGCCGACCGTCGGCCGTGGTGGCGCGACCGGACTCTCCGGGCGTCATGGCCCACCGTGGCCCCCGCCTGCGCTACCCTCGGTCCCGGCCCACGCGTGCTCTCCCGCCGAGGTTTGACTACCGCGACCCCGCGATGCCGACGATGATGATGGCGACTACGACGACTACGGTGGCGAGTACTATAGGGCTAGGCACGAGTATGAGCCGAATGACTCGAACGGTCGAATCCGGCCATGTATCTTAATTAATTTTCAGTTGAGCTAGGCACGAGTACTATAGGGCTAGGCACGAGTACTATACTGGCCATGTATCTTAATTAATTTTCAGTTGAGTTATGTACTTTAATTCCACATGTAATACGGCGGGAAACTTTTCTCATCATCGGCGTACGCCACAACGACTTTATTGAAAATACAATAAAATAGATAAACAACTAGTCTAGTCGATCTACTCGTCGTCGGAGGTTGTCTCGGTCCAAATGTCGTCCCACCGAGGGTCGTTGTCGGCCCAAGTTGTATTCGGGTTATCGAGCTCGAACACGGCGACGGCCCGACGGTGGCGCTGTTGGACCTGCGTTGTGCCCGGAGGTCAGCGAAGAACGCGGCGGTGTTGTCGACGTCGTTGGGGAACTGCGCCCTCACGCGGCGCATCAACTCCTCGTCGTGCTCGGCGATTGCGATCCGGCGGCTGCACCGGCGGTGGCGGCGATGGTCCTCGTCGTCGACGAGGCACGGCGTCGGCGCGAGGAACTCCGCCTCCTCTAGCGATTCGACGTCACGGGAAGTTCATGTCGCACCGTGGCCGCCGAAATCGCCATGCGGCCGCGTCGTAAGCGCGCGCCGCCAGCTCCCGGGGTGTTGTACGTGCCGAGGGTGAGCCGGAAGCCACCGGCGCGCATCTCGGTGTAGAACCTACCGTTCGGACGCGCTCGGACGCCACGGAAGCCGGACGAGCCGCGACGGCGCGGCGGCATCCCGGCGACGAATGAACGGAGGCGATGGCGACGTGTGGTTCCGCGCGCACGCGGCACTTTATAGCACGGCCGACGCGGCAAGTTTGGCGACA
>NC_061510.1:23402625-23509262 GCF_022539505.1 Lolium rigidum | reverse complement strand
AATCTATCTCATTGGACTGCCCATCTTGGTCGTCCATTTATTCCCGTAACTACGCTAGAGAAAAAAGAGAGAGACACAATCCCGTACTCCTCTTCATTCCTAGATCGTACTCGACTAGACGTCACCGCTCGTATTCGACACGTTTTACACTTGTACCTGCCCTAGAGAAAACGGAAAGAGACAAGATCATGTACTCCACTTGGTGCGAAACATGTACACGACTAGCCTTCAACGCTGTACTTTCCTTGCATTTGAACTTGTACCTGCAATAGAGAGAGCGGAAAAGAAACACAGACCTGAATTCCTCCTGGTGCGGAACCCGTACTCGACTAGCCGTCATCGCCGTAATCGACATCCCTTTTAACATGTACCTGCGCTAGAGAAAACGAAATTCTCCCAGATAAATCAAAAGAGAAACACAATACCGTGCTCCTATTGGTGCTTCACAAGAGTTGCACATGTACTTGCCCTAGAGAAAACATAATTATTTCCAGAGAAACAACTCTTACCAAACCCTTGTTTCACCTTTACTCGACTAGCCGTCATTGCCGTACTCGACGCCGCTCTGAAAAATGTACCTGCGCTAGAGAAAACGAAAAACAGCTCCAGGATGCGGGATCTACATCCCATTATTCATTGGCGGGAAAAAGATGAGTCCGGGAATACTTTCCCGCCAAACGCTGTGGACTTCTATTTATGCTACATGTCGCTACGACACACGCCCACGCGTGAAGGAAGACAACTCTTACCAAACCCTAGTTTCATCTCCATATTCGACACAAAACTCCTCCTCCCATCGCAAATCCGTGGGCAAAATCGATGTCGCGGGTAGCTATGGATAGCCGATGGAGGAGGCGATCTACCACACCGATCCCTCCGCGCCATATTCCGTACCTCCCATCAATCATACAGATCCCTCGCCTAATGAATCCATGCCGCCGCTCCCGCGCGCAAATCTGCACCCATGTCTTGCCATACCGCCGCTCAAGAACGGGAGTGTCCACACGAGCGTACCTCGACCCCCCGGATCAATCAATGTAAGACCTGCATCGTTCATCGGCTTTTCTCCCTTCCTAAGGATGGCATCCCTCTCCTCCTCGCTCGACAATCGAGAAGAACTTCCGGACGCGTCCCTGCTGTGGTTCTCCCCAAAGAGTCATGTGCCCGGGAGACAGACTCATGAGGTAAAACGAAAACAACGGCTCAGTATTATATGTTCTTGTTGACCTTTTAAAACAAAAACTGCTATGTTGATTAGTTACGGTTTCGGATAATATTGTTACAATTAAACAGGATAAATTTATGAGTAAGTGATTTTATTGTACCTCTAGAGTATATATTATATGAGTTGTTTTATCCAAATATAAGATGCTACATATAATTGTTCTGTCATGTTATATATATTACATTGTCATGTGGTGAATTTAATCTACCTGTCTGGGAATTAATGTACATCACAATGCAGTTAGATCAGATGTGTGGGTTCACTATCTACAGTTGTACAAGTGGATACTAAGACAAACTAAAATAATTTATATAAACTACAAGCTGCTGTTCAATAAATGCGAGCAATGAGAATCAAGCTTGAACAAGGATCGATACGCCATGGATAAAAATAAAGAGGTTGATAAAGATGAGGAAATCATGAGCACCCATCATGAACACGAGGAGGTTGAACTGATTGTTATAAGTGATGAAGAACAGGAACATCACTCAGATAATGTTGTGCAAGGAGGCAATGCTGCTGCTGATGATGATGATAGTGATGATGCTGATGATGGTGATGGTGATGAAGCAATGCTAACAAGGGACAGTGAATCAGAATCTGACGATGATGAAAAATACAGAGACTTTATTCACATGGAGGACCTAATTCCAGTGGACGAGGATGAAAGGAAACTTTACTATGCCAGACTAGAGTCACTGGACGACCTAAACTACCATGAAGCAACTCCTGGTGCAATACAACAGAGGAAAGATGATGTTGTCTTCACCATTGATATGCTGATGGGAGTCGCACAATCCAAAAAACAAGCAATCAATGATAGAATCAACAGGGACAGTGGACGTGCAAGGAAATGCATGTGTGACACGCCAGGCAAAAGCTGCAACGAAGTGATTGTAGTTTCCGACGATGAATGAGGAAGAATACATAAGCATGGATCTTTATTTATAACCTGGTAGCTTAAGTTATGTGCGTATTATATTTGCCGAATATGTTGGACATATTTTATTGTGGACACCGATTACCATAAATTATGTGTGTTTCTGTGTGGAATACAATGTTGCTCTCTGATCTATACCTACTGTGCGGGTTGCGTAAATTAACCTAGAATCAAGCTAGTAATCCTCTTTGTGCCAAACGTGTAATCGTCTCGGTATAACCATTGTGTACTCCTACTCGTGCTACAAATGTACTCGTCTCGAGTAGAACCACTCGTACTCTACACCATAAAGCACTCTGTACATACAATATACAATAGAAAACCCGACAAGAAACAAGCAGAAATTATCCGGCACTCCTATTCATGGTAAAGCTGCACTTGAATCTACCGCATAAATTTACTAGATACACTTAGCACCAATACCAATCCAGCAGAATCGAAAGTATTAACGAAAACCACCACAGATAATCGGATACTCCTACTCGTGCAGCAGAGGTACTCGACTCAGTAGAACCACTGTACTCTACCCAATAAATCACCTGTACCTACGTTATACAACACAAATCCTGACAAAGAAAACCAACAGAAATTAACTGGCACTCCTATTCATGGTACAGATGTACTTGTATCTACTGAAAAAATGTACTCGATACACTTAGCATCAGTACCTACCCCGCAGAATCGAAAGTAGTAATGAAAACCACCACGAGATAATCCGATACTCCTGCTCGTGCCGAATATGTACTCGTCTCGGTAGAACCACCGTACTCCATACAATAAAGCACCTGTACCTACGTTGTACAACAGAAATCCCGACAAGAAAACCAACGAAATTATCTAAAACTCCTATTCTTGATACACATGCACTCGTCTCTGCTGCAAAATTGTACTCGACATTACTAGCACCGGTACCTACTCCGCAGAATCGAAAGCAATAACGAAAACCACAACATATAATCTGGTACTCCTACTCCTGCTGCGAGACGTACTCGTCTCGGTAGAACAATTGTACTCCATACCATAAAGCACCTGTACCTACGATGTACAATGAAAACCTGACAAGAAACCAACAGAAATTATATAGCACTCCCCTATTCATGATACACATGCACTCGTCTCTGCTGCAAAAATGTACTCGACACTCTTAGCACCAGTACCTACCTCGCAGAGAAACGCAAATATAAAGATAAAACAACACGGATGATCGAAAATATGAGCAAAAAACAACGAGACTAGCAGTCCCCATAATAGTACATATGTAAATGTGTAAATTCCACAGATACTAGCTAAACTGAACTATAAACCATAGATAAATACGAGGTGTGTACAACAATAAACAGAAGATAATTAAAGTAAAGTACCACGTACATGGTACATTACATTGTACTCAACAACATAAAGTCTTACAAGATAACCATACCGAACACGACACAATAAAGTCTTACAAGACAACCATAACCAACACGGCACAATAAAGTCTTACAAAACAACCATAACCAACACGGCACGATGTAACAATCTGCCACACACAACTTCAGAAGTTGGATTTGGATGCAAAAGCATCTAACACCTCTGCATAATCGGTAGGTTGAGCTTCAACATAGTAAACTTGTCTGACATGGAAGGGTCCAAAAAAGTCATAATTGAATATGTGGCCGGTAACTTTATGCGGGTCACTAGGATCTTGGAACTTGACAAGAACACTTCCATGATGGTAGTTCTCCATGGCAAGGAACTTTGTGTGACCAAGAAACTTGCTCAAAGCATGAGCGACAACGAATGTGCTTGGTAAAAAACACTGATATACTAAACGTAGCTTCTCCAATTGTATCGACAGGACCAACATCAATTCCAAGCATATCCATTGTAATCCTTGGAAGTTCCGTACTTGGGTTTATATTCTAGAAAATTGAATTTCAAACAAGAGGGATCAAAGTTAGTAAGTGCGTATATTCCTGTGCAAGATGACTGAAAAAATAAAAAAAATAAAACAAATACCTTGGCAATATCTTCGAACTTACGGATTCTTGAAGCATATGCCTCATCAACTGCATCTTCAACCCTAGGCTTTTTTGAAACTTCTCCGAGATCAACTGCATCCTCAACCAAGGACCTTTTTGAAGCTTCACCAGAATCCATCACAAACCGTGCTTTGTGAGTACCAGCTTCTACAACACCACAAGAAAAAATAATGAAAATAAAGAACAAATATCATTTGGACCCATACAAGCAACCGAACAAAATAATGTTCTATAAGAGCAGGAAATCTTGCAACAAACGAGCATGCTAGAAATATAAAAAAGATAATTCTATGGTTCTTAGACTCATCATCTACAAAAACCGCAATTTAGAAATAAGAAATAGATACAGATCTGGAAGAAATAAAGAAAAAACCAATACAATCGACCGAACAAAATAATGGTTTGAAAGAGAAGGAAATGATGCCTCCAACTAACTTGAATAAGAAATCTTGCAACAAACGAGCATGCTATTAATATAAAAAAAGATAAATCTATGGTTCGTAAACTGCTCATCTACAGAAGCAGCAGTTTAGGATAAGAAATAGATACAGATCTGGAAGAAATAGACGAAAAGGAGGTAGTTACAAAGCGTGAGAAATAGAGGATGTCCGAGAAAAAGTTTAAGAGGAATAAAGAGGAAACAAAATAAGAACTACACCAGAAACATAAACAATATATCTATAGGATTACAGAATGAATTTACGAGGGAAATAAACAAACAAAGAAATGAACATATTACGGAAACCCTAACCAGGAAGGGAAGATGTTGAGCGAGAGAGCGGAGCGGAGACGGGAACCCTAACCAGGGAAGGGAAGATGGTGAGCGAGAGAGCGGAGCGAAGACGGAAACCCTAACCAGGAAGGAACAGAATATAAAACCGGCGGACTCGGAGCGCAAACCACCGGATGCTCCTAGTACGACGGCCGAACGGCGCCATTTTACATACCGAGAGAGTGGCTTCAAGTCACTAACACGCGGCACCCACTTTATGTTGGCCCACTCATCGGTGAGTGAAAGTAAATGAAAAGTCGGGAATTCGAAAGGAAAGAATCTCACTCGCAGAGGACTCTCCGACGCTCCACGGCACCGGCCACCGGTGCAAATTCAAGGAGAAGTAAGTAGGTTATTGACTAATCATTTCCAGTTCCCCTTGAAACATGCGCATTACTCGCTCATTATTTTATTAATAAATTCAATCACCGCCACAGGCAACAAAGCGGTACCAAAGAAACTGTAAATGTTCCCCGTCGTACATAAACAAGCCGTAAGTACAACGACAGAAGAGTCCCAAGTATGCCACATTTCAAGGCGTAAGTACAACGACAAAAGGCATAAGCACAGCACCTATCAAGAATAAAGTACATTTCAATGACGGAACAAGTACACAAAACAAGACTTGAAAAAACTATTAACCAATAGTACTAAATAGTTCCCCATGTAAAATATCGGTGAAAGGCGCACGAGTACAGCTTAGGCAGCAAGAGGAATAAATGACTGTTTCACTAATTTTGTCTGCAAAATTTTGGGTTCTGCAAGAAGATACAGGTGCAAGGTGTGTCGAGTACAACAGTTATGGGTGCACGAGTACAGCTTAGGTAGCAAAAGCAGTACATAAGTGTTTCTCTATATTTGTCTGCAAATTTTGTGTTATACAAGAAGGTACAGGTGTAAGGTGTTTCAAGTACAGCAGTGGTGGGTGCACGAGTACAGCTTCGATAGTAAGAGGGGTACAGTATTGTTTCTCTATGTTTTCTGCATGTTTATTGTTACTTGCGAATGGACATGTGCCAGCAAGGAAAATTACAGCGGTGAAGGGCGCACGAGTACGAGTTAGCCAGCAAGAAGAACACATGACTGTTTTTCTATATTTGTCCGCAAATTTTGGGTTATTCAAGAAAGTACAGTTGTCGGGTGTGTCGAGTACGGCGGTGATGCGTGCACGAGTACAGCTTCGTCGGCAAGAGAAGTACAGGCGTGTTTCCATTTTTTTTACGCACGTTGTTTCTTCCTTGGGAAGGGACATGCGCCGGCAGGGTCGAGTACAGCGGTTAAAGGCGCACGAGTACATGTTAGGCAGCAAGAGCGATACGTAACTGTTTCTCTATATTTTTTTTGCAAATTTTGTGTTCTGCAAGAAGGTACGAGTGTAAGGTACGTCGAGTACGGCGGTGATGGATGCACGAGTACGGATTCGTTAGCAAGAGGGTACAGTAGTGTTTCCCAATGTTTGCCGAATATGTTGGACATATTTTATTGTGTACACCAATTACCTTAAATTATACAGCTATTATGTGTGTTCCTGTGTGGAATACAATGTTGCTCTCCGATCTGTACATACTACGCGGGTTGCATAAATTAACCTATAATCAACCTAGTAGTAATAAACCAAAATGTTGCTCTCTGATCTGTACCTACTACTCGTCTCAGTAGAACCATTGTACTATACACCATAAAGCTGCACCTGTACCTACAATATACAATAGAAAACCCGACAAGAAACAAACAGAAATTATACGGCACTTCTATTCATGGTAAAGCAGCACTTGATTCTACTTGCATAAATTTACTAGATACATTTAGCACCAGTACCTATCCCGCAAGATCGAAAGTATTAACGAAAACCACCACAGATAATCTGATACTCCTACTCGTGCCACAGATGTACTCGACTCATTAGAACCACTGTACTCTACACAATAAATCACCTGTACCTACGTTTTACAACAGAAATCCTGACAAGAAAACCAACGAAATTATACGGCACTCCTATTCATGGTACGGATGTACTTGTATCTAATGCAAAAATGTACTAGGTACACTTAGCACCAGTACCTACCCCGCGAGAATCGAAACTATTATCGAAAACCACCACAGATAATCTGATACTCCTACTCGTGCCGCATATGTACTCGTCTCAGTAGAACCTCTGTACTCTATAGAATAAAGCAATCTGTACCTATCTTATACAACAGAAATCCTGACAAGAAAACCAACAAAAATTATCTAACACTCCTATTCTTGAACACATGCATTCGTCTCTGCTGCAAAAATGTACTCGACACTCCTAGAACCAGTACCTACTCCGCAGAATCGAAAGCAATAACGAAAACCACCACATATATTCTGGTACTCCTACTCGTGCTGCAGACGTACTCGTTTCAGTAGAACAACTGTACTCCATACCATAAACCACCTGTACCTACGATGTACAATAGAAAACCTGAGAAGAAACCAACAGTAATTAAATAGCACTCCCCTATTCATGATACACAGGCACTCGTCTCTCCTGCAAAAATGTACTCGACACTCTTAGCACCAGTACCTACCTCGCAGAGAAACGGAAATATAAAGATAAAACAACACGGATGATCGAAAATATGAGCAAAAAACAACAGATCGGCAGTCCCCATAATAGTACATATGTAAATGTGTAAATTCCACAGATACTAGCTAAACTGAACTATAAACCAAAGATAAATACGAGGTGAGTACATCAATAAACAGAAGATAATTCTTACAAGACAACCATAACCAACACGGCACAATAAAGTCTTACAAAACAACCATAACCAACACGGCACGATGTAACAATTTGCCACAAACAAATTCAGAAGTTGGATTTGGATGCAAAACCATCTAACAACTCTGCATAATCGGTAGGTTGAGCTTCAACATAGTCAACTTGACCGACATGGAAGGGTCCAAAAAAGTCATAATTGAATATGTGGCCGATAACTTTCTGCGAGTCACTAGGATCTTGGAACTTGACAAGAACACTTCCATGATGGTAGTTCTCAATGGCAAGGAACTTTGTGTGACCAAGAAACTTGCTCAAAGCATGAGCGACAACGAATGTGCTGGTAAAAAACCTGGATACACTAAACGTAGCTTTTCCAATTGTATCGACAGGACCAACATCAATTCCAAGCATATCCATTGTAATCCTTGGAAGTTTCGTACTCAGGTTTATACTCTAGAAAATTGAATTACAAACAAGAGGGATAAAAGTTAGTAAGCGCGTATATTCATGTGCAAGATAACTGAAAAAATAAGAACTAAACAAATACCTTGGCAATATCTTCGAAATTACGGATTTTTGAAGCATCTGCGACATCAACTGAAGCTTCTCCAAGATCAACTGCATCCTCAACCAAGGGCCTTTTTGAAGCTTCACCAGAATCCATCACAAACCGTGTTTTGTGTGTTCCAGCTTCTACAACACCACAAGAAAGAATAATGAAAATAAAGAACAAATATCATTTGGACCCATACAATCACCGAACAAAATAATGTTCTATAAGAGCAGGAAATCTTGCAACAAACGAGCATGCTAGAAATATAAAAAAGATATTTCTATGGTTCGTAGACTCATCATCTACAAAAACCGCAGTTTAAAAATAAGAAATAGATACAGATCTGGAAGAAATAAAGAAAAATCCAATACAATCGACCGAACAAACTAATGGTTTGGAAGAGAAGGAAATGATGCCTCCAACTAACTTGAATAAGAAATCTTGCAACAAACGAGCATGCTGTTAATATAAAAAAGATAAATCTATGGTTCGTAAACTCCTCATCTACAAAAGCAGCAGTTTAGGATAAGAAATAGATACGGATCCGGAAGAAATAGACGAAAAGGAGGTAGTTACAAAGCGTGAGAAATAGAGGATGTCCGAGAAAAAGTTTAAGAGGAATAAAGAGGAAACAAAATAAGAACTACACCGTAAACATAAACAATATATCTATAGGATTACAGAATGAATTTACGAGGGAAATAAACAAACAAAGAAATGAACATATTACGGAAACCCTAACCAGGAAGGGAAGATGTTGAGCGAGAGAGCGGAGCGGAGACGGGAACCCTAACCAGGAAGGGAAGATGGTGAGCAGAGAGCGGAGCGAAGACGGAAACCCTAACCAGGAAGGAACAGAATATAAAACCGGCGGACTCGGAGCGCAAACCACCAGATGCTCCTAGTACGACGACCGAACAGCGCCATTTTACATACCGCAGAGTGGCTTCAAGTCACTAACACGCGGCACCCACTTTATGTTGGCCCACTCAACGAGTGAGTAAAAGTAAATGAAAAGTCGGGAATTCGAAAGGAAAGAATCTCACTCGCAGGACTCTCCGACGCTCCACGGCACCGGCCACCGAGTGCAAATTCAAGGAGAAGTAAGTACGTTATTGACTAATCGTTTCCAGTTCCCCATGAAACATGCGCATTACTCGCTCATTATTTTATTAATAAATTCAATTACCGCCACAGGCAACAAAGCGGTACCAAAGAACTGTAAATGTTCACCGTCGTACATAAACAAGCCGTAAGTACAACGACAGAAGAGTCCCAAGTATGCCACATTTCAAGGCGTAAGTACAGCACCTATCAAGAATAAAGTACATTTCAATGGCGGAACAAGTACACAAAACAAGACTTGAAAAAACTATTAACCAATAGTACTAAATAGTTCCCCATGTAAAATATCAGTCGAGTACAGCGATTGAAGGCGCATGAGTACAGCTTAGGCAGCAAGAGGAATACATAACTGTTTCACTAATTTTGTCTGCAAATTTTGTATTCTGCACGAAGGTACAGGTGCAAGGTGTATCGAGTACAGCAGTGATGGATGCACGAGTACATCTTCGCTAGGAAGATAGGTACAGTATTGTTTCCCTATGTTTTCTGCATGTTTTTTGTTATTTTGCGAATGGACATGTGCCAGCAAGGTCGAGTACACCGGTTGAAGGCGCACGAGTACAGGTTAGGCAGCAAGAGGAATACATGACTGTTTCACTAATTTTGTCTGCAAATTTTGGGTTATTCAAGAAAGTACAGGTGTAAGGTGTGTCAAGTACAGAGGTGATCGGTGCATGAGTACAGCTTCATTAGCAAGACGAGCACGGTAGCTAGTTTTCCGCATGTTTTTTGTTATTTTGCGAATGGACATGTGCCAGCAGAGGTCGAGTACAGCGGTGAAGGGCGCACGAGTATAGCTTAGGCAGCAAGAGCAAAACATGACTGTTTCACTAATTTTGTCACGCAAATTTTGGGTTATTCAAGAAAGTACAGGTGTAAGGTGTGTCAAGTACAGAGGTGATCGGTGCATGAGTACAGCTTCATTAGCAAGACGAGCACAGGAGTGTTTTCCGCATGTTTTTTGTTATTTTGCGAATGGACATGTGCCAGCAGGGTGGAGTACAGCGGTGAAGGGTGCACGAGTACAGTTTAGGCAGCAAGAGAAAAACATAACTGTTTCACTAATTTTGTCTGCAAATTTTGGGTTATTCAAGAAAGTACAGGTGTAAGGTGTGTCAAGTACAGAGGTGATCGGTGCACGAGTACAGCTTCATTAGCAAGAGGAGCACAGGAGTGTTTCCCTATGTTTTCCGCATGTTTTTTGTTATTTTGCGAATGGACATGTGCCGACAAGGTCGAGTACAGCGGTTGAAGGCGCACGAGTACGAGTTAGGCAGCAAGAGCAAAACATGACTTGTTTCACTAATTTTGTCTGCAAATTTTGGGTTATTCAAGAAAGTACAGGTGTAAGGTGTGTCAAGTAAAGAGGTGATCGGTGCACGAGTACAGCTTCATTAGCAAGAGGAGCACAGGAGTGTTTCCCTATGTTTTCCGCATGTTTTATGATTCTCTGGGAATGGACATGTGCCAGCAGGGTGGAGTACAGCGGTGAAGGGTGCACGAGTACAGTTTAGGCAGCAAGAGAAAAACATAACTGTTTCTTTATATTTGTCTGCAAATTCTGGGTTCTGATGGAAGGTACTGGTGTGTGAGGTGTCTACGATACGAGCGGTGATGGGTGCATGAAGGTTCAGGTCTAAGTACAACAACACGAAAGTCGTAGGTACATAATATACAAGAGTACAAATACAGCTAAAATATAAGCTAAAATATAAACTACAAACACAAGTATTAACTACAGCAACAGACACAATAACATTTACATAACTTGAGGGAAACATAGCAAGGAATAGTAAGTGTCTCACAGTCACAATAAAGGCGTAAGTACATCAGGAAGCAAATATCAAGTACGTAAAGACATAAGAGTACAAGTACAGAAAAATATATGCCAGAAAAGCGAAACCACAGATGTTCAACACAAGGTGACAGTACAAAACAGGAGATTCTTGGGTTCAGTTACAAATAGTTAAAGCACAAACTAAAATATAAATAGAACCATAACGGAGAATCAACGATACTGTCGGAATACAAACAGAGAAACATGTTTCTTTCCGAACGGGTTTGTATATCCTTATCGAGCAACATTCACCGTCTTGCATGCTTTCTCATTATATCAACGACTGCAGGCATTTTCTTTGCATTACCTTGGAAAGTTAGCATATAGAACACCAGCTGCTCACGCAGCTTGATAACATCATTCTGCAATTAACAAATGAAAATTATATGCTGACCAACAATTACATATGCCAAGAAAAACATAGACAAAGACTTACTTCTCTTATCTTATGCTGGAAACCACCGCAATGTTGAAGAATTACTTTCATAGCTTGAGGTCCAGAGTCGTTCCTAAAAACAGTTTGAGTAAGAACAAGAAAATAAAACTATATGAATTACCACAGAACAAAACAAAGACACATAGAAACACACTGATAAATACAATCTCTTAAAATTTTACTTACTCATTGATGTTGTCAGAAACGATTTGGGCAGGCATCACCTGAAAGTTATAAATATCATAACGCTCAGAGTAATATGCTGCTGTATAAGCCTTCTTGAAGTTATCAATAACAGATCATTGCAATATTTTCTCGCTACAGTAGCATCATAATAAGGACAATATGTCTCAAACCGCAGTCGGCGAAATTAGCGACAACCACAATCCAAAAGTGATTATCTCTAACAGGAAGAATTACCTGAAAAACAACCAAATTTTTAAAAATAGCTAAAAAATAAAATTAAAAGGACAAATGTAATTTTTAAAATACAAAAAATCAAATAGTTGCAAAAGAGTTGAAATAGCAGTTGAAACCAAATTCAATTATAAAACATAAACGGAAAACTTTTGGCATACTAGACAATATATATATTCAAGATACAAATATCATACAAAACAAAATACTCACAACATCAAAGTGATATATCCTACAGGGTAAATTAGGCTCCATAATGTAATTCTTCAGTGCGTTCGGATCAGCACCCAATTCCCTGAATGCCCTCTAGCAAAGTAGATAGAAAAAAAAACTGATTTTACCATTCTGCCAAACAATTATCCATAAAAAAAGTAGAAAAATATCCATATTTAATAAACAAAAAAGAAATAGTAAAAACTTACTACGCTCTCACTGTACATTATGTACTTTAGGAACTGGGACGCTGTTGATTAAGGAAGACATTGTTGTCATACTGCTCTTCCATTACAGTGGCAGCAAATACATTCATAACATAGTCATGAACGTAACCATCAGGTTGCATTGACAACCCATAATTTCTGTGAGTGGCCCATCTTCCCCTTGTCTCAACAATTCTTGGGCTGCACAACGAAACAAAATCACAACACAGCAAAAAGATTATTTAAAATGATTAAATAAAATGGAAAACCAAGTGGCATGAAATAGTAGGATACCTTCTACCAAATTGCGCTGGTAAATACTTTCGCACCCACTCCATCATATCAATCTCAGCCTGCGTCGAATCTCTAATTGAGAGGAAGGGGCGATGGTTTCCATGATGCAAAGATTGACTTTGTGAAAGCCCCGCTCGTTGATCCTCTATTATATGTGCCTTGTGACGGACTCGTGTTAAATCGTACCTGCTGTTCACCATAATTCCTCTCGGTGATACCGCGGCGTAGCACAAACACGTGGAGATCGAATCATGAATTCCGAAAAGGAGTAACCACATAACCAGAGTTCCCACCCACATCTTCATCGTCATGTTGGCTACCATTATACCTCCTCGCACTTTGAGAGCTCGAAAATTTTGCTGCCGAAGCGTGTTGTAAGAGCTGTTATGACCAGATGTTGTAAGAGCTCGAAGAGAAGACCCTTCATAAGCAATAGATCTCTCATGTCTATAACCAAGCAAACCCAGTGTTAAAACCAGGCACGGATATTGTCCTTCCGGGTGTGTTTACTCGCTTGCAAAGATGAATGATTTGACGAGTGCAAACCATCAATGTTAGAAATAATAGCTTGGGAGGCGGGAGGGTCTCGCGAAATTAACAGATCCTTCGCCCTCCATGGAATGTTCTTCCATTTCGATCACGGAGAATGCCCTGATAACCAGATGACAATCCTGGTTGGGATGGCTGCGACATACCAGGGACTCCGTCTAGATACTGGTGTTGAGTACTAGATGGCATACAAACACTTCCAACATGCACCAAATGTTCAGCCAACAAGACATCTGAGGGTGATGAATATGAAAATTTCTTCATTGCAAGCGTTTTCGTCCTCTCAATCCTTTCTATTTCTTCCCAAGCGAAGGTTCATCCAACGGGTCACATGGAACAATATAACTAGTTTGGTCTGCTCCACTTGCCATCTTTGAGCTACCATCCTCCAAGTATGGACATCTTTTGTTTCTTTGCGGATGAGTCATGCTCGGAAACCGAGAGACTCGGATGAATTTCTCTTCGAAGACGGGAGTAGAAGAGAATCTTCAAGACCAGTAGTCTGGATTATTAGAAGTGGAAACCTTAGCATGCTCATCGGCAAAAGCAAGTGGGATTGATTGCAGGTTCTCGTACTCGTAGTGCAATAAGATTGAGTTTCGACTTCCAGTTTCTTGCCAATTTGTTTAACTTCAACTCGTTGGATCGTTAGAATTACCGGATGAGCCATCTTTGCAATCTACTCTATCGGCGTTAACACAAGCCGGAGAGTTGGCCTTGCAGGTTTTCGTAGTAGCACCCGAAGAACACGCAGCTGAGCCGCTCCCTTTGCTAGTGGACTCAGGAAAACCAACCTCGATCTTACCGAGGACAGCTTCATTTCCTACGTATGCATCAACTTGTCTAACATTGTCATGCACCTTCACGGGGTAACAGAGGGAATGTTTAACCTCTCACCAACTGCGCTCTTACCGATATCTAAGGCAACCGAGCAGTTGCAAGTTTCGAAGCAAGAGGACTATTCAAAAGTCCACAACAGTTGCAAACAACTCCCTTCTGCACAAGCAAATCCAACGCTCCTTCGGATGGGAGTATTGATGGAAGATCCTCCACGACGCGATCAAGATACGCTTCGAGATTCAACAGATACTCCTTATACAATGCATTTGGAGTGTATTTGCAATTAATAGGAATGAGCTGTTGAAGCAACCTAATCTGTTTATAAACATTCTGACTAATCGGCATGATTTGCTCACGCCACATGTCATCGCACATCTCAAAGATTACTAGCAATACCCTTATTCCTGTTCCGGCTTTCCGGCAAGCTGTATGTTTGGTCATTCAATACGGAGACTTCTTGATTTGATTGAGTTCTAACGACACTTGGGCTATCTCCCGTTCCATTCGAGCGGTATATATGATCAAAATCATTGAGTATACCCGCATAATTCGCCATATTACTGAACCATGGCCTTGAACAAGAACCACCCCGTTTATCTTCGGATGCGCAAAATCTTCGTTCATTATAGTGGCTCGCAAGCTGCAAAACATTGGCAATCTTATTGTTGATGATTGGCTGAATTGCAGAAAATATCTCAAAGTACAAGCCCTGCTGAATTTCTTTCAGGTCATCAACAGCCTGTTGCAAAATCAAAAAAAAAAAAAACAAAACAAAAAATTAGTAATTGCAGACAACTGCTTCGAACTATAAAACATTACACTACAGATGTCAATTAAAACAGAACATCACAATAAACGTACCAATGGACGCATCGCAGGCTTCACAAAGGAGCAAAGAAACGTCTCGAGACCGGGATGCAGATCTCCAATACGGAAAGTGGAAGACCCACTCGATGAAACGGAGTACGTCTCACATCCTTCAGCTAATTATAACACACACAATGAAAAATAAAAAACACAGCTTTAGGGACAACACATAAACATAAAATTTTAAAACATGTATTGCTCATCATCGGACAATGAAATACACTAACCTGGTATTTCGCCATAGGTTCCATCCTCCGCGAAACCAAGTCAAGTTTTTCAAATTCACTAACCCGTCACTCGAATCCCATACGCTAATTCTTGGAACAACACTAGCAAGCTCTTTGACTTTTATATCAAGATATTCTAAGTAAGTCATCTACAAAGAACAACAAAGCAAAAAAAAAAAAATCAGGCACTCAGATAGAATTAATCAATAACATGACAACAGCAGCTGATGAGAAACTAAAGGAGTTACTAACCAGAGGAACAACCAAGCAACCACAGAGAGCACCCTGTAGACCACAATCAACGAATGTTTTCATGGAAGCTGAAAGTTTCTGAAACACTGCTGAAGACCAATCATACGTGCAGATTTCCTCAGAAGGACCCTCAAGTGCTGAAAGGTAGTCAGGACTGACGCACTCATACGTCGTTGGACATAGAAATGCGATGAATACGTAACATCATCCAATATATCTTGAAATCTTCCTCTTCCAAGTCGAAGACAAGCATATTCATTAGCTCATTTATAGTTGGGGTACTCGCCTTCACAACATGACCGATTCCTAACGACATCCCTGAATTGCTCACTCGCACTTGATAGGAATGCGCCGTCCTCCAATTGGTGTGCCTAAAACCTTATGGACACACAGTGCATTGAAAGCGAAGTCAAAGCCACTTTTGAAGACAAACATCCTCTTTGAAGCAACATAGTTGCTGACAATCCAAGCAACAAAAGCCCTTGGTATCTCTTCAAGACGAATATCAAGGAGAGATCCTTGACCTATATCAGCAACATAACCCCTTTGTTTGGGGCTAAGGGACTTGCAAACAGAATATGAACTTTGGAAGGCTAAGTTTTGTACTAAATTCGATGAACCATTAGGGATAGATCCAGAATCGGAAAGCGAGAAAACAAATAAACACATGATCAAGACATGAAAATAAACCGAAGCATGAACAAACATATATAGGAATAACAAACAATATAAACTAACCAAGATTTTCTCAATCTGTGCTGTTCAATTTTTTCATTAGTAGCGAGATACTTTCTTCTCCATTCTCATCCTATCCCGCTCAAGCCGGTCACGCACCATGAATTCCTGAGTCACCAACTCGGTACCATCAACGGAAAAAGACTCGCGTATCGGATAATTGAGGGGTGACCTCATCTTCACCATCACGAGGTACAAGCAGCTTCATCATCCATTGAACAACGCAGCTACGGGGAAAACAACGATAACTCACAAAACCAGCCGAAAAATCCACGGGGATCTTTATTGAGAACCCGCCGCCTACATTCAACAATCGAAGAAAGAAATCAAACGATAAATAGGGTTAGGAAGCATTCCAAGCGAGAGGTTTCAAAAACAGATCTGAGATGGGGGGCGCAAGCGTACGAAGAGGGCAAGAGGGAGGAAGAAGATGGCTCACGGGATCAATGAATGACGCCAAAAATTACGGGGACGTCACAGAAGAAAAATGGGAAAGTGAAGTAGAATAAATCCTCCCATCCACAGTCCCACATGTCATCCACGAAGAAAAGGAATGATCAGAACAAGGAGGACCCACATGTCATACCGAAACACCAACTCCCATTTAATGAAATATGCTGCCCCACAAATGCAGGAGAAGAATTATCTCGAAAGTAGAAATCTTAACTAATCGTCCACTTTTGGTGGACAACGAGATCACGCTTTCCATCTCCTCCTCTCTCTCCAACAGATTCAAAATTCAAATCCAGATCCAGACGAGGGGAACGACGAAGCCACCAACGAAGACGAAGGAAGACGAACGATCACGAACTCAAGGTAAACATCTAAATTCCACGTTCGTAGATTTGAAACGTACTATTCCGTGCCCCGATTTTTCTCGCTCGACAGCTGGAACCCCATCCACAACTAACATGTACTTCAGTGAATCGCAATTTTTCATCAATATTTTTTTTCCTTAGATTCAAAATTCGGACGTGCGGGACGTAGAAAATATCAACACAAGGGACCAAACAAGGGATGAGAGAAGCTGATCTCGCGGATCTGCGAGGATTAGGCAAAGTGCAAAATACATCTGATCGGAACAACCTCATAGGTAAATTCACCAGGTTTCTTTCTCGTTGATTCTGGAATACAAACAGGCACAGACTAACCACTCAAACACGCACTAAACAAGTTCAAACACTGGATAATCATCAAAACTAGTCGTAAATTCAAACTTGCACATTTGCTTCGAATACTTGTCAAAAAGTAGCACTCAAACTTCTCAACCTTACACGCTTGCTCTTCATAGTCTTGAACTTCAACATTTCATACTCTGCAAGGCTGGAGAGGAAAAAAAAGAATCATCAGAGAAGATGGATGAAACATGGGCACCATAAAACAAGGATGAAGAACAACAAATAATGTGGTTGAACAAGCTGCCACCTGGAGTAAAGATACCACTAACTGCCGAACGGATGGCAAAAGTTGCAAAAATGGTAAAACTTATCAAAATCCAATCTACTTACAAGCACCTCCCCGTTACGCTATAGTGCTAAACTTTGTCGTACAGGGAAGTACCAATTCACCATGTTAACAAGTACTAGTAAAACCGCATGCGAGAAAACAGACAAACTTGTGCATATAATGATTTCATATTAACTATTACTAGTAACTATTCATATTAACAAGTACTAGTAACAATTGATTGGAAAAACAATTTCCATGCTTGTCAAACAAAAGCAACAGTATTATCGTGCCTATGTTGTTCAAGAAGTACTAGCCCATAGTAGTAAGAAGCACTAGAAACAATTCCAGGCAATAACAACTTACACATGTCAACAGGTACACAACTTCTAGTACTGTGCCTATAATATGACCTTATTGTGATTTATTTGTAATGTGATCATATATCTGCATTTAAAATGTACACAAAATAAACTATTATTCCTTTTTTTTTTGACATGCATGTACACAAAAATTTATAATCATTTTTTTTTTCAGGCAAGAATACACGCATGGAAGAATAAAAAGGAGAAAATGCAACAAAATAAACTTAAACAAGCTGAGTCACAGTACAGAGTGCAGTGTGCTCACCTTAAACGATCTCTAATTGAAGTAAAGAAGGAAGAAGCTTCCAGCAACAGCTCAACAATGGAATTGGATAGAGGGATGAAGGAAAAAAAATTGCTAACCTCTGAGAATATAAATCAGAATGCTCCCTCCTACGCTTGTTCAAGAGAGTATCCTTCCCTGCATGCAAGCAACGTCAAATCATATCAATCGCAAAACTTCACAATGAAGGTTGGTAAAATTAATTAATACATATGGCACTGAAAATTCATTAGTACATATTATTGAATCAATTTAACAAATATAATTAAAATTAATTATTTTCTGTGATAGTAATATTACTTATCGTCAATCTTCTTACGGGATGCCGATGGCAACAATGTGAGACAAAAACATCACGAACAAACAGGAAAGCATAATTATGTGTCAGCAACAAGCAGACGTAACGAGCTCAGCTACACCAGTGGGAAAATACATGCAAAGAAGCTCATCAAGTTACGAGGTAAGTAACAAAGGTTATAGAAGTAAAGTACAAAGTCAAAACATTTTTAGGATAAATCCTGATAATTATTTATCCATTTCTCAGGGTTTATTCAAAGAAATCGAGGACGATGATATGTCCGACGACAACAACGACAACAACAACACACGAGATCAAGCTAGTAGACAAGCACGAGACCTCCCGACAACAATCTCAACAAAACAAAGAAGACATCAAAAAGGCATGTAGATTACAAGCTTGATCAACACTTCTCGCAATGACGACAACGAAACCGTGATTAAAAAATATCCCGACAAAATTAAATTTATATCTAATTTGCAGGAGGTTTACGAAGCAACCAGCAGGAATGAAACAACATGCAGGTCCAAGCAGCAAATATGGTATACCGACACAAACGAATAACCGGAAAACACAAAAGCAACCAATACCAGCAAAAATTAGCAAGGTACAATGATTATGCACTCGGAGAAACATCGATGAAACCAGGAATCTAACATAAAGTTTACTTGATTTACTTATCTTCAGGAAATGAAGTTTGCTACAGCCAACACCAACTCCAGTGATAGCACAACAAGCAATACAAAGGTAGTAACTACATGTATGCACTAAAATTATCAAGTTCATTTAAATCAATGCATTAAAAAAATTAACTGTATACCTTTAATTTGCAGGAAACATATGAAGCATACACATGTACAGAAACATCGGGAAATAAAAACATCGATCACCAGGTACGTAATTTTGATTTTTGAAACAGTCCACGCTGTGTTATATGTGGAAAATAAACACTAAAATATATAAACCTCCGAAACACCATCTTACAAAACCGATGCACAATGTAAATGTTATGAATTCAGGAAACCGGAGGAATGGGAAGTACCGATGAAGAAACAAGTGCCTCAAAGGAAACAAGTCAAAAGGAAGCTTATTCATCATCGCGAAACACACAGCACAGGACAATCAAACTCGTCCACAGAGGAACAAGCTACTAAACAAGAAACAAAAGAAGAACTGAACGATGATGATCCAGAAATAAATCCAGATCCTCCAACAAAGATGGAAGAAGAAATGGACAAGATGTTCAACACAGATGACTACCCAGCAGTTGAAGAGATTATCAGTGCAGCTATACCAAAGGAAGGTGCCCGCTTCAAAACAAGAGACGATGCATTCTACGGATACGCTCCGTATGCAAGAAAGGAAGGATTTGCGATGAAGAAGTTCAGCGACAAGAGATCGGGAAAAAACGGAGAAATTTACATGCAAACATTCACATGTAACAAGGAAGGATGCACAAACACAGATGCCAAAACATCGTCTCGGAGGAGAACAAATATACTATCGAAGACCGGCTGTAAAGCACACATAATTGTAAGAGAATTTGATGGATACTTGGTACATCAAGAAGGTCCACTTAGAACACAACCATCCGCCGGAGCCAACGGACTATCTCATTAGGTTTGCACACTCGTCACAAAAGGATGACTGATCTTGACAGAGATTAATTCATCTACTACGGATGGGACGTACGCCACCAAGGAAGATGATGTTAATCTTCCGGTCAATCGAGAGGAAATTCCGCGGAATACCCTTCGATGCTGTTGATCTAAGCAACATAAAAAGTCAACAACAACAAATTGAAAAGGACCATGACATTCAGAAGTGCCTGGAACGCTTCAAGACACTCCAGAAAACAGTACCTGGCTTCTATTATGCCATGGAGATAGACAGTGAAAAAAGAGTACGCAGACTGTTTTGGATGGACGCAATGTGCGTAATGAACTACAAGCTCTTCGGTGACTACATATCTTTCGACACAACTTTCAGCACAAACAAGTACGGCTTACCATTTGTTCCTATTGTTGGGGTGAACAATCACGGCTCCACAAGATCTGTTTGCCGTTGCTGCGCTCAAGGATCAAAAAACGAGATACATTCATATGCGTGCTGGAAACATTTGTTCAGGCCATGGGTGGAAAAGAACCAAAGACAATAATAACGAGATCAAGACAAAGCAATGAAGAAAGCAATAAAGACAGTTCTAAAGACTACAACCCACGAGAACTGCTACTTCCACATCGTGACCAAGATGAGTCGAAAGAGAGCACCTTCTTTGCAAAAAATACGGGAATGTCGAAATGCTAATGTACGTTGCAAAGAACGCATTCACACCAGCTGAGTTCGAAATGGGATGGAATAAAGTGATAAAGGATTACAATGTCTGGCGGAGAAAAACACCTAAGCAAGTTATACGGAATAAGACACGGTGGGTACCAGCGTACTTCATGGATAATTTTTTCCCATTCTCATCAAGCACAGGAAGGAGCGAGAGCACAAATAACATGTGGAAATGCTATAGCCAGCACACGTACACAATAACAATGTTCCTTGAACAGTACGAGGTTATACAAGACAAGTGCTTATCCGCCCTGGACAAGAAGAAGCTCGTATCATCACTCAAAACAAGCAAAAGCGAGTAACAAGACACCCGTTTGAGAAGCAAGCTCTTGAGCAATTCACAAATGACATATTCGAGAAGTTCCGGATCGAGATAACAAACAACACAGCATTCAAGGTAGATGGATCTCTTGAACTCTGGTCGCCACCTCCGGCTGAAAAGAATAGTGAAATCCTACGACCACATGGAATTCAAAAGGGAGTGTTTCGACGTCACATTTGACGATGAAAAAAGAAACTTCATGTGTTCCTGCAAGAAGATGCAGAGGGATGATATACATTGCTGCCATGTGATAAAAGCGATGGTTCACATGGAGATCGGTGATTTGCCGTGAGAGTTTTGTGATTCAAAGATGGAGAAAAGACATAGACACGGAACTCGCAACATTAGGAAATGTCGCAGATGCTACTTGCGGAGATGAAACACTAAAGTTTGCCGGTGTGATGAGCCATATGGCAGAACTTTGCAACAAAGCATGCCCAATTGACAAAGCATACAATGTCATGATTCAGTGTATGCGAGATATGGAAACAAAAGTGATGGCAGCAATCAGAGAAGATGAAGGAGCCAAAAAACTACACAATGAAGAAACAGACTAGCAACGAAACATTACGTGACCCACCAATGTCCGACGAAAGAGGAACAAAAAGAGGAGACGAGAATGATGCCAGGTTCGAAAAAAACAGAAAACTAGACAAATAACATGCGGCCACTCGCAAAGTATCGGGACACAACAAAACAGGATGTGAAACACCGAAAGCGAAATAGCAACGACAGAGCAGCACAGAAGGCAGCACAAGCGACGAGCAGAAGCACAGAAGCAGAGCATCACAAAGCAAAGGTATACAAGCAATACAGCACAGGATCAATCAACAGATAGACACACAAATGATGATAATAACACAACAGAAAGAACAAGAATTTCAGGAAACACGCACGGTATGTACTACCACAACGGAAGAATAAGGTGTAACATGGAATATCTAGTATTTGGAACACAAGACATATTAAAACGGTAAGTGTGCCCATGAAATTACTTTTGTCGATTATGAAAACCTACTGATGTAAATATTAAGCTTTTTCCAAAAAGCTAAACATAAATTTGAAATATATTTATTTTGCGAGAGGTCGAAGATGAGCAAAGGATATCAAAGGAGAACAATAAAAATAGAAATCACACAAGGAGGAGGCCACAGGAATATTTTAGAATATATGATAGAAACAATGGAATGAATATGTAATGTTCTTATGTACTTCATTTCCTTATTTTGTACAATCAAGTTCACTTCATTGACTTCACTCGGACGAAAAAAGGATAACCATTGTAAAACAGTTCTTACTTTCGAATTCTTCAATCTGTTCGCGTACGAAACTTGCCAAATAATCGGGAGAATCATAAGTGAGCATCATTCCAGTGAAGTACTTGTCGAAAACTTTCAATGTCGATCCGAAAAACACGAAACAACACAATGGTTAATTATCTTCAACAAGAATACACAAAAATTCAGAACGCACATGCTCCGAACGGAAAAGTACACAAGATGTACAAGTACTAAACAGAACCATTGACATGTAGTATTATACAGAGTGAACGGTACTAAAAAACCGCCTTACATTCTATTGAATAAAAGTATAAAACTATGTACACAACACATTACCTACCTTGAATACATGTGGGTAAAAATTAGCCTTGAACATCCAAATAAACCTCATTGCATAGATACCACAGTCACGCCTCGCGCTTCTCCTAATGGACAAAAAAGAAAAAAACAACTAAATCCAAACACAGTAAATAAAATAAAATCATAATTCACATTATGAAAAGACGATTACTCTGAACAAGAAGGGGTGCCGCAAACTTTTATCTTGAACGATGAGATGTTTAATCCCTCAACACCATGAAGATGACTCGTAAAGTTTCTTGAATGATTTGCACCGAAAACAATAAAAAATAAAAGTTATTCGTTGTCATGTGTAAATAATTATTTAATTAGTTAGATTACAACGAAAACCATACAATTCTTTCAGTAGAAGCCATCCGAGCTTCGGTCAACTCCGATGAGCTAGACACTCTAAATTTCCCGAAATGGATGTCGACAAAGATAACCCACCAATGGGTGTAATCGCAACAAGTAATGTAGACCTCGTTTGAAAATAAACAATCCCACGAGAAATAAGAAAGCATCCAAGATACTTGTAATAGAAAAAACATAAGCGTCAAACAAAACAAGACAAAACATACCTCTTCCCTATTCAAATTATAGTACTTCGAGATCATGTTCAGCAAAACTTGCAGCCGGATGAATAGGGTCCGCCTCATCCACATCAAGGATATGCTGAAAAAAGCAACAAGAAAATGATTAAAAAACTAAATGCTAAAATATCTAGTTAAAAAAAAATCTAAAACATATACACATGACGTACCGCCAAAGAACTTGGAATATATAAGAAATCAAGACAATCATCAACGCACTTAAGAAAAACATCCATAACAGAAGGATCCATAAACCCACCACCCTTCATTGCAAGGTAGAAACTATGCCAGATCGACGGACTTTCCACCAACTTCAAGTATTTTCTCACTACTGCAATTGTTAAAAACAACAAGAATAACCATCAATCTATAAAAAAAATAGATGAAAAATAAATGGAAAATTGAATTCCAACAGTTACCCTTCAATGTAATTCCTAGGAGCCTGAAGTACATCGGCAAACAAAATTCTATGCAAAGCGAGATACGGGAATATCCTCTTCCTCGGTTAGCTCCAAACGCTCAAGACAATCATCGAGAATCGGTGTCCGGATAGGCATCATACTTCGGGCCATAGAACTACCTCCAACAACATTTTCAGTTTCGAGGCTCCTTTCCCTTGCAAGTACATGGCTGCCTTTTCAACTCAATTGACAAAAGAGAAACCATATCACGCATATGGTCAACAAGACCATGTCCCATTCTTATCATTGAGGAAGTGAAGAAAGTCTTCCACATTTCTTTAAGCTTACAACGTAACTGTAAACAAAAAAAACACAATTAAGAATGCAGTTTACAATAACACAGGTAATTAAAAATCAAAAAACATAACAAAAAGCTCACATCATTATGCATTTCACCAGAAACATATCTGAAATGTGACGATCAAGCTGCTTCACGAAGATGGTCGGGAATATCCGCACGAGAGTGAAAACCCGGCTCGACATCTTTTCCAACCTCGTTAACACAAATTACACAATTATATGGGTATGCAACTAAAACACCATTAGGTGCACAAGTACCAGAGAAATAGGAGAACAACTAAAGAACAAATTGCCACGCGAGTACCAAAGACAAAATCGAACAAGTACCCGCCACAAACGGCTGGACACACACACAGGTACAAAACTATAGCACAAAGAAGTACCAAACCACCTTCTTAACAAGCACTGGAGAACTGTAAAAATAGTTCAGGTACGATGTGTGCATCTTATAACTTTTGAAACTAGAGAAAACAGGACGACGAAAAAAGAGTCCAAGAGAAACCACACGAACCACCTACGTCGTCGCAATTGCATATCTTCACTAAACTTCTAAAACGATTCGCGCATCTGGCACAGATACATCGACAACCAAACAAACCAAGAGAAACCAACATAATTTACAAACCGAAAACTCTAGAAAAAAGGAAACACTAGCACCTTTGGTACCGCTAACTCTACAACAAATAGACCAAAGGAATCTAGACAACTAGATAAAAACTAGCACAACGAGAACTATAGAAAACAGACCAATATGAATTTACCAGTACACAATTACAATACAAGTAGGTGCACAAGTACAAGTATAAGAGATATAGGAGCACAAGTACAAGAGATATACGAGCACAAGTACAAGAGATATAGGAGCACAAGTACAAGAGATATAGGAGCACAAGTACAAGAATTTTAGGTGCACAAGTACGATAGATATAGGTGCACAAGTACAAGAGATATAAGAGCACAAGTACAAGAATTTTAGGTGCACAAGTACGATAGACCGAGCTACACGGTACGGATCAAATTATCACACGAGTATCTAGGACAAACAATAACAAGTACCGAGAGACAAAGGAAAGCAAGTCCCGTGAGAAAAGGCTGGACACACAAGTACTAGATAATAACACACGAAGTACAAAACCATCTTATGAACAAGCACCGCACAACCCTAAAACTAGTTCGAGTACGATGTGGGATACATATAAACCCTAAAACAAAATACACGAGATAGAAACCACAAGAACAAGCAAGCATCGTCGCATTTGCATGTCAACACGAGACGGGAAACTCAGCGGCTCCTCCAAGGCGGGTAAATCGTCAAGAAAAAAGACAAACAAACCGTAAATAATAACATGCATGTCATCACGAGATGTGTAACGGAGCGGCTACTCCGGCGCCGCATAATCAACGGCAATGTTCCTCAGAAGGTGTGTAACCAAGAGGCGGCGAAAGAAATCGACGAAAAAAGTACCGACTTTACTCGGAGAAAACGCATTCGCATCCGCCTTCCGCATTTTTCCAATTGAAAGTGCTACCTCCCTCCCATTAATTCCCCGAAAAACTCACAGCCCGGAAATACAAAGGGAAAAACTGATTCGATCTACTCGAATCAAAGGGAAAAACCAAGATCTTAGAAACCCTAAGCGAGCGAGAAAAACACGACGGCGCTTACCACTCGGAGCAGGAAAAAGTCCGCCGACGATGAGTTGCGAGAGGTTCCCGACAGACAACGGAGGAGAAGGGAAAATAGCGACGCCGCCGACGAGACGACAAGCCGAAACAGCGAGCCACGAAGATAGGCGACGAAAGAAGAAGACTAAGGGAAAAACGCGAATCGGGTACCCATAAACCCGCTAACCGGGAAGCGCGCCCGTTACGAGAAATGGACGGTTCGCAAACTAACCAGAAAGCAACACGTGTCGCGCGCGGAGGCACTCCACCGGCAAATTGCGCGCCCCACGTTCACCCACGTGTCGAGCGCGGAGCAAGTCCATTCCCTTCCCAGAGGTCGGCCTTTTTCTAGAGTTTTCGCAACAAAGCTGAACAATTATTTGGTTAGTAACATTTTTGGCCCAGGAACTCCTTGTGAATTAAAAAGGCCTAGCCAATGATCCTGTCGCCCTGTCGGTACGCAGCAAACAAAATCTATATACACCGACTAGGTCGAGAGTTACACAACAAGCAAACCCTATACACCGACCAGGTCGGCGTGTACCGCGCGCCGCACACCCCACGCACGGTACGGGCCGGCCCAGTTCGTTGCGGCCTTTTTCTTTTTTCGTTTTTTCCTTATTTTCTGTTTTTTTCCTGTTTCTGTTTTCTGTTTTCTTTTTCTTTTGTTCTTTTTTCTGTTTCTTTTTTATTACTTTTAATTTTTGGATTCGAAAAATATAAAAAAAATTAAATTTGGGAAATGTTTGAATTAGAAAATGTTTAAATTTGAAAAATGTACAAACCTTTAAAAATTCAATTTAAAATTTGTTGAAATTTAAAAAATGTTTATTTTAAATTTGTTCAAATTAAAAATGTTTACTTTAAAATTTGTTCAAATTTAAAATGTTCATCTTAAAATTTGTTCAAATTAAAAATGTTCATCTTAAAATTTGTACATATTTTTAAAAAAAATAATTTTTTAAAATCAAATTTAAGAAAGACGTGTTTTTAAAACAATGTTCAGATTAAAAATATCTTTCAAATATAAAAATTGTTCAAACTCGAAAATTGTTCGAGTATGAAATTTGTGAAATTCGAAAATTGTTTGAAATATAAAAATTTTCAAATTCTAAATATGTTCAAATGCGAAAATTGTTCATATAAAATATTAAATTTTCGAAAATAATGTTTTTAAAATTTTGAATCTTCAGGTTTTAAAATATGTTAGCATTTAAAAAAACGTAAACAGAAACGTATAAAAGACATAAATATGAAAAGAAAAAAACAAAAAATAATGAGAACCGTGGGCCGGCTCAAAACGCCCACTTGGAGGTGTGCGGCGTGGTGCGCCCACCGCACAGCTCGGTGTATATCACCTCCCTACACAACACCGCACTCCCAAGCGCTGAAAGGTGCCTGGCCCATAATCGTGAATCCCTTTCTCTGGCCGGTTTGCTCTTCGCTTTTTAAAGTTCTACGACTTTGATGGTTTTCTGCCTGCCATTTGGTTTCAAATATTTTAAATTTATTTTCAGATTTTAATTTAGAAATATATTTTTAACTTTAAAATACTCCGATTTAGAAAATGTTCAAAATTTGTAATATTTTTTCAGATTTATATTTGTTTATTTCGAAATTTATGCATATTCCAAATTTCTTCAAAAAAAATTTAAAGACCATTTTTGAATAGTGTTTACTTTTTTGAAAAAATATTTATATTTTGAAACTTTTTTCAAATTTGGAATTTGTTCGGATCTAAAAATATTTCAAAATTTGAAAAAATAAATTTCTCAGAAGATATTTCAGAAAGAAATATCGAAGCAAATGCATCAAAATGGATTTTAAAACCATTATTTTCTCTATTTTTAATGGGGCGGTTCCCGAAAGATCCAGAAATTTCTTCATTTGTAGGCGGTGCGCATACATTCAACAAAGAATTTCAACACGAAAAGGAAAAGTTAAATCACGACCTTGCCATGTGCATGTGGAGCATAAAAAGAGTCTAGCAAATGCGACCACGTCCTCGAGGTCCTTCTCTACGGTGTCGAGTAGACATGCTCCCACACCAGACTGGGACACCGGCGCTGGGGACAAACCACTTGGGCTAGCACGCCTAGTTGGTGCCTAGCAGGAAGAGCACAAGATCCTCCACTGCGACACATAACCAGGAGGAAGAGCGACCACCAGATCGTGGACGAGGAGGGTCATCGCGCGACCAAAGGAAGAATATGCAAGGCAGCTTGGCCGCCAGCATCGGTCCTCTGCTTGTGTTTTTCGAAAGCAAGGGCATTAGTATGTCCCTATTGTGTTGGGCTTGGGACGCAGGGGCGGAGCTCCCCTTTGGGTAAGGTATGGCACCTGCCCTAACTTAATTTTTGGCAAAAAATCGATTATATATATGCATATGAGGATGTATCATCATTTTTGTACAGTTTTTGAAGAAAAAACAAAAGAAAAAGAGGAGGTGGGCCGGCAGGAGGAGGAGAAGCAAAGTAACGGAACTCGGCTTCTACTAGGTGCTAGCTGGGCTGCGTGTTGTCTACTGCGAAAGGAATCCTCTGGCCGTGTCATGCGATCCCGTCGATTGTTCCGATCATGAGAAGGACCCATCTAGTCTCAAAAAAAAAATGAGAAGGACCCATCGATCGTGAGTCAGTTTTGCATGTTCATCTTCGAGACTTCGATGCGAGTCACGCCAGTCGCTAGATGCGACGCGAGTTTCGCCGGGGACCGTTGAATCATTGTGCTGCCGGCTGCCCAACGCCCTGGCTGCTTCTTCCCGACGAGATTCCTCCGACTCCCCCGTCCTCCGATCAGGCCGCCCGGCCGCGCGCCCCTAGTCCTGCAAATCACGCGGCGCCCAGCCTCTAGGCTTTCTGGAGACTTCGGAGCTATTTTTGATTTTGTACTTGAGATTATAGAAGAATTAAGATGGACATGAAGGGAAAGAATATTGTAGCTAAGGGAGGAGGTATAATTGTATAAGTTTTTGTCAACTATGATTTGTGAGATCGGTAACATGAACAAACTACTAATGTGTTTCATGTTTTCAATTATAGATTTGAAGACATATTTTGTGCCCCTTGCTAGTGCCATCCGATCTAAACCAAGCATCCAGGATGGAACTGCAAATATTATGAGAAATCAAGTTGAAGAGAGCAAGTGGAAGGAGGGAACCGAAATAGCTATAAACGGAGCACCCATGAAAGTGGAAATAATGTGGCACATCAAGAGCAAGAACAAGAAGTGGAAGGAGGAACAAGAAATTCTATGGCGAGTGACACAAAACAATTGAAAGATTTTGTTGAAGCCGTAGTGGAAGAAAATTAGGGAACTTCGGAACATGTGATTCTAGACGGCATTAAAGCTTTACTATCGGTACGTTTGTAAGTTCTACTTATATTTGAATATGTTGCTATTACCATAGTATCGAGTGACAATGCTTACCATCATATAAACTATTAATGTGTCGAGGCAATTTATATTTTTGCGTCACTTTTTTTACGTTTAAAAGTTCGCCCGACCTCAACTTTTTTCCATCCTCCGCCACTGTTGGGACGCATCACTCCAATTCCTCTCGCCTCTATCTCCACGACGGTTGACAACAAGATGGGAAGCCAACTATGGGGACACTTGCACCCGTAGCCAGCGCCCCACATCTTGAGGCAACTCGTCGAGCTTATTTAGAGGGAACACAAGAGAACTACCTCTTCCCATCTTCGGCTTCTACCGCTAGAGCTCCATGGCAAGAACCAACGTCGTCGTTGGCCACCAGAGGTAGCTCGAGTGTGCCAATGTCCAGGTCTCCTTTAGCATAATGACATACTTCACATGGAGAACACATACAAAACTTATATTATTGTACACAGAGAAGGCCCTGGCTCCCCCTCTCTCTCTCTCACTCCAGGCAGTGAGGCCGTCTTAGGAGGGGAAGAGGGGAGCCAGAGACCGAGAGGCAACTCTCAAAGCGACTGAGGCTTCCATTGATTCATATGATAGGAAAAAAATCATAGGAATAGGGAAAGCATGGGATTGAGATGTCATGGCTAGTTGAATACTATAAGAAGATGAGCTGTGTTTGATTGTGCCAAAGAAAATTTTCCATGATTTATGACCTAATGTTTTATTCCTATAGAATTTGCACTACAAGATTTCTATAGGATTAATTTCTATAGAATATGTTCGTATGAATCAAACAACTAGTCTAGAAAATAGAATCTAATTCCTACACAATTTATGTACAAATACTACATGAATAGAAATTTTTTCTTTGGTGGCATTATTCATTTATTTGATTCAAAGGATTGGGGTGTAGGAAAAGTGTGGGAATTTTTCCTTTGGTTTAGGTTCCATAGGAAAATCAAAGGAATTGAACAATCCACTCATGCCACTTTTTACATTCTTACGGACAAAGAACGAGACAAAGTTCATAAGTTGCATGATAATAACCTAATCTCACCTTTATATTTATTGTATCATGATTTAGTTATGATTTTAAAGATTTCTGTGTTCTTTCTATTTCTGCGAATCAAGCACCCAACTTCACAAATTCATGTGTTTTTACAACTCTGTAGAATTACACATGCATTCCTATTCTATTCCTGTGTTTTTCCTATTCCTACGTTGGTGAAATCCTGGAAATCAAACGTGCCCTAAAGAGAGAGAGGGTGTGGTGATGGAAATGAGAGCTTACTTTTGTCATATTAATGAAAACAATAATACTACTCTCGAGTCTTATAGACAGGTAAAAGTGTGCCAGGAGACGGCGAGCGTATGACGAGATCGTCCATTCCTTTTGGATCCGCCACTTGAGCGATGCATTCGGAATCTGTTGCCATTTCAGCTCACTAACAGGAGGTCAACGATGGCTGCCCAAATCTGATCCAATCCAATCATCAGCCCGTCTAAACCGAAAGCAACCAAAGACGAAATCGATCGTATCGATCGTCTGGAGTGTCAACACTTGCAGGGTCGTCGGCGCATGCGTGCCACGCCACCAGTACCACATGACCGCTTTCCGAGTTGACGCTACGCCGAGTGGCACCGGCCCCGGTGAGGCGCGCGCCCGGGTACGTGCCAAACCCAAGCAACAAACCACCGTCGCGCTCGCCCGTGACCACCACCCCAGTGCATCGGGACTCGGAACCGGAGCCAGCCGCCGCTTCGCCGCAGCGACCGCCGGATCAGGACCGGTTTCCCTTTTTAGTAAAACCACCCGTGGGCCTGCAACTAGCAGCTAGCTAGCCCAAGCATCGGAACTCCCTCCACTAGCGTTGGCCGTTGGCTGCACTCCTATTCTTCATCGCGCATTTCTATATCGTTGCTCGATCATCCCGAGAGAAAATTGCTACTCCACGATCTAGGGCATCTACAAGGAAAGCTTGTCTGTTAGAGTATCTTCATCTGTGGATCCTAAATAGACGCGGACAGGTACGTCGGCAAAACGATATGGGACGCGCCGGCAGTTGCTCTCTCGGTCCCTCCAATTTTATAGGACTGCCCCACACCAGCAACCCAAACTAGCATCCTTAATAGAGTAAGAATTTTGACAAAAAAAATTTAAATCTAGCAAATAGGGGTAGAAATTTGAATAAAACTTTGCCAGCAGCAATTCAAATGTTGGCCAACATCTAGCCATCAACTTGTCGTCATCCTAGTCCGGCCACCAAAAAAACAATTTGGGCTACATGGCCAACTGGATCAAAGGAAGGGCGAGAGCGGCGGTGCAACATCCATGACATCCGGCTCGGCGTCGATCACGGGTGGTGTTGCCGCCGACGGCATGGTCGCTCATGCCGCTGCCACCATTTGGGCTGCCATCACCTCCATGCCGATCCTCTCACGGTACAACCCGTGCTAAGCTCGCGCCAATGGATCCATGTTCGACAAGTCCGCCATCAAGATAGCTTCTTGCATCATCTTAGCCAATGCGATGTTGGATGCTTCATTTGCGACCTTCATCATGTCGGTCTGGGCTTCCATCTTAGCGGCCTCCACCTTCTCCCTCTCGAGGCCAATCTTAACGTCTTGCTTGTGCAACATGGTCTTCCACATGGCGGCGCCCCTCTCATCCCTATCCTTATTCTCGGCGGTGAAGGAGGACACCATCTTCTCGATGGAGGCGCCAATGGCAGCCAATGCCAGCGCCCCACTCCTGACGGTGCTCGCTGGAGAAGAGGGCGGGGGCTGGAGTGATGTACATGAGCTGGATTGGATGGCGGGAGAAATGAAGTGACAGGTTGGAGGGAAAGGGAATTGGGAGAAGAAGTACAATTTCCGGGCTAGAGACTGCCAGGTGGGGTCAACGGCTTCCAACCTACGTGAGCGAGGCGTCGGTGCGCCCGTTCGGCACCTCGCGCGAAGGGTCCAACACGGAGTTGCCGACGATTATATTGGGCGCAAAAAAATGGCCAGCTATTTTTGGGGCGCGCCGGTGTGGGGCCAAAAATCGCACCGGACCCCCATATAGCTATTGGGGTCGCTATGTGTCGCGCTGGTGGAGACGCTCTTACATGTTAATGTCTATGCGACATAACAATGCGGACCCCAAACAGATAAAGATGCGTAAAACCGGTCCGGTTCGTCAACCTTACACGGCCACGTCGCGCTTTCATTTGTCCACATCTAACCCTCCAATCAGCCACACAGATGCTAGACCACCACACTTCCACCTCCACTCTCACCTAGTAGCCACCCAACATCATGTCCTAGGTCGATCCATGGAGGTTACGACGCACCTCCACCCCCTCGTCCCCGCATTTCTCCAGCTCGTGCCAGACGTCGGGCCGCAGCTCTCGCCGTCGTGGCCACACTCCCACCACGGTCAAGAGATACAACACAAGAAGGTCGATATTCAAGAGATCAATGCTCATAACAAGATAAATGAACTGAAGCTCGTCCTACTGACGGAGGAGGCCAAGATCATGGCAACCCCGTGACCCCGACCGATGACATGGATCCAAGTCAGCAGTCATTGTTAGAAGAAGAAGAAGAAGAAGAAGAAGAAGAAGAAGAAGAAGAAGAAGAAGAAGAAGAAGAAGAAGAAGAATGTGCATATGGCACTACCACACACGAACAGACTAAACTCGGTGTCCAAAATGCGGCAATTCCTTGGAGATGCTTTTAGAGAAAAGAAGTTTTAGAGAAAAGAAGAGGAGGAAAATCAATTCGTAGAACGTTCCACAAAAAGGATCGATAAATCAACATCCAAAAATAGACGCGCGGTCAAAGAAGTTGTCATCATGTCCAAATGTTCAAAAGAGCGAATACGTGGACCGGCGGCACAAGTGGACGAGGAACAAGTTGCGGATGGAAATGCATGAAGCTGATGGAGCGAGCACAAATTGTTGGAGGCGATTCTCGGATCGTACGTAATTCTTCCCCGTTTGTCCGTTTGCACTAGAAGAAAGGGGCGGGCCTCGATGAGCTGTGGTGTAGCTTTTTTGACCAGTTTGGCAGTACGCAGAGAGCGCGATTGCCACGAGCATCAGAGCATGCACGCTCGAGTTCCGCACCGCAGGTTGGGGTTCTCACGGACGCCCAAGATCAAGGACCTGTAGATTGTACTGTATGGCTGAATTCCACGATACGTTGTTCCCACTTGCCGATGGAGCTGAGAGATGATGCGCCAAAAACAATAGGGACGACGGTAGTTGCCAAGCCTCGGCCTCCGTCACTCCGTCACTCCGTCAGCGAAATTCCAACTTTTTTTATTAAGCATATAATACATTTTTCGAATACATGGGGGATCGAGGTCGTGATAAACTGCACCCGTTGATCTACCTATGGAATTGCAGCCAGTAGCAATGTCGTTTTGGAGTAGAGGATCGGTAATTCGTGCTCGTCGAATCTTGCATATTACTGTATGGAGCAGCACTCCGTCAGTAACCACCTACCTGGGGTGTGTCCTGTGAGCAAGTGTGGATAGTTTTCTCTCTGACTGGCACGCAGGCAGGCAGGCAAATCGGTGTCAGTCTATCGGAAGGAGCATACTGTATTGCACTCGAAATACAATACTAATTGGGCAGAAGAGTACTTGTCTGAGTAATTAATCAGCCAACCGCAATGAGTGGCGCAGGCAGTACCGGTAACTGCTGTCCACATTCTGATCAAAGACTCAGACGACAATGAAGACGGTAGAAGAAGGCTCGACGATTGCTCTGCTCTGCAACGAACGAAACGCAATCCATGCATAATAAAGGAATCTATTTATTTACACACGGCCGAGTGGAGAAATCAGGAGACGATCTGCGCGCATTCATGCACGGGGTGTCATCTCCCGGCGGGCGTGGACACGGCCGGAAGCGGCGGTGGGTCGTGGTGGACTCCAAGGCGGCGGCCCTTGCAGGCGGGGGAGGATGCGAAGAGGGAGAGCCAAGCGAGGAGCGGCGTGCCGAGCAGGACGAGGCCGACGGGCACCATCCATAGCTGCCTGGTGGCCGGGTGGAACACCACCGCCCACCACACCAGCACGCCCGCTCCCGCCAGCCCCGCCGCCGCCACGCCCGCCACCGCCGCGCTGAACGCCCACGACGAAGCCACCCTCCGCTCCTCCTCCTCATCCGCTCCCGCGCGGCCCATCTCCATGGCGGTGACGGCAGCTGCCTTGGTGGCGCGCGATCCTTGCTGCTGCAGCGGCGGCGGCGCCATTGCGCGTGCGTTGTGAGGCGGAGTTGGAGTGCAGTGTGGTGTGAATATACTGCGTTGCGCGGGTGGGGTACTGCCGTACTGGGGCGGGCGGGCTGAGGAGCGAGCGATGCGGGCGGGGTTATCTGGTGATGGCGAGCCCGAGGCGTGCCGGCCTGGGCTTTCACCAGTCGCGTCGTGGTGACCATCGATTCTTTACTGCTCGTCACGTCATTAGCTACGCCCTCCAAACCGTCTGCTTCTACAGATTACAGCCACGGCTACGCCCTCCAAACCGTCTGCTTCTACAGATTACAGCCACGGCTACGCCCTCCAAACCGTCTGCTTCTACAGATTACAGCCACGGCTACGCCCTCCGCCCCGGAGAAGCAGCTGTTGTTCCATCATCATGGTAATAAAGCTTGATTGCTAGCTAATTCTGCGGTGTACGTACATACCTCGCTCTCTGCTTCGGGACGTTGGATTCTTCGGGATTTTCTTGGCCAGGTGTTCGGCGAAGCTTCTGTGGCCCCTGACGCTGGAGCTGGACGTCTGTCGCGCCGCGTCGGATGCGTCCAACATGGCCGTCTGTGGTTCACAACTCAAGGAAGAACACAAGTACAGATTCCTGGGTCACGCGCTGGCAGTGCGCAGCAGAGCAGCAGTAAGGGCATCTCTAGCGCGACGCATTTTAGCGTCCGGAAAATGTCCGCGCGCGTCCGTTTGCTTCAGCATAAGTGGTCGAAATCGACCGCGCGTCCGTTTGCGTCGGGGTGGCTCCAGCGGCACGATGCAATTTTTGGCCGAAACTTTTTTTTAACATGAAAACATAATTTACATAGTTTAAAAAACCCTAAACGCGTGCGCCTACTGCTGCTCTTCGTCGCTATCGAGCACGATGAGCTCCGGTATCACACACGGCCAGTTGCCATCCGGGGGAGCGTACGCCGGGCGCACCGGCGGTGCTGGAGGTGGAGGCGCCCAGGGCTGTGGCTGTGGCGGAGGTGGAGGCGCCCAGGGATGTGGCTGTGGCGGCAGTGGAGGCGCCTAGGGATGCGGTTGTGGCGGCGGTGGAGGCGCCCAGGGATGCGGCTGTGGAGGAGGAGCCCAGGGGTTGTACGACGGCGGTTGTGGCGCGGCCGAGTCCTGTACCGCCAGTCGCATCGCTTCATCCTCCGACAGGCCCGATGGCATGACGCCGGTGGCGTAGAGGGGCAGCGGCGGCTGCACTGGTGCGTCGTTCTCGGAGACGAGGACGCCGAGCTTTGCCATCTCCTCGTCCGTCATGTTCTCGGGGAAGTCAAATGTGCGGCCCTCCGCCATGGCCTGCTGCCATTCATGGAAGACGGCCGCGACGTAGTCATCGCTGTCGTCCTTGACCTCCTCGTTATGGTAGGCGAGCGCCTCGATGTAGTCGTCGCCGTCGTCGCAGTCGTCGTTGTCGTGGTCGTCGTCGTCGTTGTACTGCGCGCGCGGCTGCGCGTGCTGACGACGCGTTGGCGCCTGCTGTCTTCGTGGACGAGTCGGCGGTGGACGGTCGAAGGGAAAATCCCTGTCGCCCATGAAGCCCGCCCCTCCTGCTATCCGTCTCGGTCGACAGATAGGTACGCCAACTTTCAGAGTCGATGGCGTACGCCGGATCGGCGCGGAGGTCCGGCGGCAGGTACCGCCTCCTTCGCCGGATCTCCGCGGTCTCGCGCGTAGGGACGGGAGGGATGGGCACCCAGCGGCAGCTGAGCCGCCAGCCGCCAGGCAGTTGCACGCCGGACCAGCGCTCACACGACATCCATTTGAGGTGCATCAGCCTCCCCAGCGTGACGGGCAGCGGCGCTCTCTGCGTCCCCTTGTTGCTACCGCCGCGGGAGGCCTCGAAGTCATTCTTCCCCATGGCGTTGCGGCGATGGTGGTGCGAGTGGAGGTGTGGGCGAAGGAGGAACGCGGCCGCTGGACTTTTAAGGGCGGCCGCGCGCGGGATACGATGCCATTGAAGGCGGCGCAGGAGCCCCGCCGCCGCCCGCAGTGCGCGCGCAGAACAGGCAGCCGCGCCATTGATGGCGAAGGCTGCGGAGCAGACGCGTAAGCGCTGACCGCCGAAGCGCCGCCCTCGATGCAGACTCGCTGCCAAGCGGGCCCGGTAGAGATGCAAGCGGACAGTTTGCGCGTCCGCGTAGCGTCCGCAGAGACGCAAACCTGCCGCAAATATGCGTCAGGTTTGCATCTCTGCAGACGGCCCGGTCACTTTGCGTCGCGCCGCTGGAGGTGATGCCAGATGCATTTTCGGTCAAGGCGGATGCAAACGGTCGCACAACATTCGTTTGCGTCGCGGCGCTGGAGATGCCCTAACAAAGATCCCTGCATGGCTGCATTGCTCAGCTCACGCCCGCAGCTCCTCCGTACCTCTATCTTTGGCATCTCTGCCTGCTCGATTCATTTCAGACACAGTGTTTTCGTTTGTTTAACTTGAACCGTGGACACGAAATCTGCTATTTTAGAGCATTTTTATCGGTGGCCCCCAAACATGCCCGACAGCACAGCCGTATGGGGCGTCAGCACAACATTTTCTATTTAGGGATGTTGTTCCCACACCGACGTTTCATATACGGTGGCCGGTTAATTAGCATTTTTTTGAGGAGAAATTTGGTGCCGATGCCCCCGATCGAAGCCATTTGCATAGCGATCCTTTCGAAAGTGCCGGCATTTTTATGGGGCTTGTTCTGGCGCTTTTCGGCGAGCGCCGGTGTGGACGTTTTCTCTCACTATTGAAAGCTCTATTAAAAGCGGAGCTATTAGGAGCTCTATTGGGAGAGCCGGTGAAGATGCTCTTGAACACGTGTTTCCGTTCGACTAAGTTGAACTGCGCACACCAAGTCGGCAGCCTGACCACCTTTCTCCGTTGAGATTGGAGAGGTGTACCTAGCTGCCATGGGTGGATCCGGCTTATCGTCATTGGGATACCACTCACACTCAAATATTTATTTTCCGTGTAAGACCACTCTTAAAGAGAGATTTTGTCCCACCTAAAAAGGAATATTTTTGCTAGTAAGTATGTATTTGCCCCCTATCACTTTCAATCCTGGGTCCGCCCTTGCCAGCTGCCACGCCAAATTTTAGCTAGTCTATGACAAATTGGATCCACATGTACACTAAAATTTATCTGCCCTCTGAAATAAATATCTACGGTTTAAAAAAACTAAGGAAAAGACTAGTAGTGAAGTTCATGAAAAAACTAGTAATGTCATTTCATGGGACGGGGGAGTAAAACTAATGGAAAATGTAGTAAGTGTCATGGAAAATATAGGAAAACTAATGAAAAATGCAGTAAATGTCATGCAAAATGTAATAAATGTCATGTCATGCAAAATGTAACTAATGTAGTAAATGTCATGTCGTGGAGAATGTAGTAAAACTAATGGAAAATATAGTAAATTTTATGGAATATGTAGTAAAGCTCATTAAAATCTAGTAAAACAAAATGCAGTAAATTTCATGGAGAGCACCCAATGACGGCGTGGTCCTCCATCTGTGTGCGCGGATGGTGGCGACAACAAGTGCGAGCACCCAATGCCGACATGCTCCTCCATCTGTGTGTGCGGCCGACGGCCACGGCGAGCGTCAGTGAGTTTTGTTTGACTCGCAACTAGGCCATGCCGAACAAGAGGGGATAGACGGACACGCCGCAATTTCTAGAACAAATTTCGTCTAGGAATGGTTCGCCGCGGACATGCCGGTTCGTTTGTGTCAGACTGCTCATAGTGGGAGTAACTTAGCTAGTAACATCACACAATTCAAGGCATTTTGGTGACATGGCATGACAATGAATGAAGAAAGAGAGTGAGGTGGTAACTAGCTATGTTACCATAACATCACACACCCCAAGACAAGTTGAGTCTACACCATAGTAAATGACACAATGCATGACACCACATATTAGTTACCACCCACTATGGAGGTAGTAACTTAGACTAGTAACATATGTCATGTTACTAGTCTAAGTTACTCCCCACTATGACTAGCCTCAGGGCCATTGTGCTGAGTTTTAATTGTCTGCTTGTTCACGCGGACAGAAACAGACGGCCATAATCTATAGACGTTGGACCGCTACAGATACTCTTAGATCATAACTATTACAATTCCTTCCTATTCCTTCATACAAATTATTGGATTTTTTCCGATGGCTAACGAGCACACTAGCTGAGATAGTAGTTGTATGATTTATTTTCGTTCACAAAACTATTATAAAACAGATTTATGGCCTGTATGTTCAACCACTAAAGTTTAAAAAATCAATTTTTTATGTAACCATATATTTTATTAGACAATAACAACTTTGCACAATAAGGCTAGCCATAGTGCTAGTATCATAGCTAGTATCATATACGTTGGTCCCACAAAAATGCCGATGTGGCAGCTAATTAAGGAGGAGAGAGGAGATTAGAGTAATATAGGTAGATAATGTATCATAGCGCATGTCACGAGAAAAGTTAGTGGCAAACAAATCTTGTGCACACATTTGCATTGAGATTCTATAAAGCAATAAATATAGCATAACTATGATACTATTTCATGATACTAACCACTATAGAGAAAGTACCATACACAAGTATCATATGCATGATACTACAACATGATAGTTACCACTATGGCCAGAAACTGCTGTGGTCGTGGCTGCGGCAGAGGTGCACGCACGCCGTCGCCTGCGACATCGTCGTCTTCATCGTTAGACATGGATGAGGAGGGGCCCGTGCTGTTCGAGTTCGTCCTCGTCCTCACGGGCGACCCACGCGGCATCCAGAGGCTGCCCGACACCTTCGCCGACTTCGTCGCCGGCGACGAGCGCCCGGGCACGCTGCATCTGCGGGAGGCTGCGTGCGGCTACTACTGATGGATCGTGGACGTGCTCTACGACGCGCGCGGCAAGATGTACCTACACATCGGATGGGAGAAGTTCGGGCGTCACCACCGCCTCCAAGCCGGCTTCGTGCTCGTGTTCTCCTACTTTCGCGACAGGGACTTGAGCGTCAAGGTGTTCGACGAGACACATAGCCGCCGCCACTACCACACGGCGATAGCGCCGAGGAGGACGACGACTGAGTATTGTTTCTTCGCAGCGAATATCGGCACGCATGTTTTCGGATGTTCTTCCTCGAAAGAACCAACAGGGGCACCCTCACCAGCTGGATTTTCCAGTTTGGGTGACTGGTTGTGCCCTTGACTGTTATTTCTTCGCAGCGAACACACGAAACCTACGATGACCGGCCTAGTTAGGTTTAGTTTTTTTGCAATATTTTATATTTGTGTCAACCATGGTTCAAACTATGTATCAGTTTGTGGAAAACCATGTTCCAAACTATATCTTCATGTAAACCATGTTATACTAGTGATACGTTTTGGGATGCGACGGTAGATGCTCCCGTGTGCAACTAAACCTATGACACGTTGATGCTGCCAATCAACAATAATAAATTATGGCGCGCTGGACTCCAGTGAGCATCATTTCCCGATCCTAAAACGAAACAAAAAATTCTGGCGCAGCCGCGGGTCCCGCCGCTTTCGGCTAATCCTCGGAATCAAAGATCGCCAGCTCCGTCCTATCCGCCATGGCTCCCCACCCGGGTCCTACCTCATTTGTCCACCGAATATTTTTTCCTCAAGAAGAACTAGGTAGTGCCGCTGCGCCAGTCAACATAAGTGGCGATGCTGTCAGGCTGCCATGGCGACGTTACACCCTCTCAATAAAAGGAAAAGGGCTGGTCGAAAGAGGCGCATGTGCACCTCTTTACCATTTCCACGATGCTGGATCGAACAACACTATCACTGGGTGCAGGCATGCTGATTTCATCTAAGATTCGCACATAGTCTACACCGAAGCCATTCATTTCGGCCTGGCCACGGCGCACACGCATTTCCCCCATCTTCGATTCGTGAGATTTCACAATCTGATACAATCCCAGCTTTGTTTCCCTCCCTCCCCTCCACATAGCTTCCGTGTTGTAATTTTTTTCCACAAAATGCTTCACCAAGATGCTGATCGTAACATTGACGTGCTGACGGCATGACCACACACAAACTTCCTCACTAACAATGACGCTGTCGCTCGTGCTGATGGCGAAAGTTGAGCTAGCATAGAACAAAACGGCCAAGAACATTCTCCTGCAGACGATTGAAACGGCTAAACGAAGCACGGATGGTAGCTGAATCAGTACAAGGAAGCATATATTTTGCGGGTATCATCGTCGTACCGGAGGAACCTGAACTGTCCTTCAGGGGCCACTGCGGAGAGGGATCTGAACATGAACTGTCCTTCAGGAATCAGGAGCCACTCTCAAACTACTGTTCATGTGGGTTATGCCATTGCCACCGTGTTAGGACAAGGGATTTGGCCTTGTCTGTTTCTGTCAAGTCATAACCCTGTAACGTTTCATCATGGAACACCATGCACGGCATCAGAATCAGATGGATCACTAGAAATAATGAGAGACCTGACCAACTCTGATGCCACAAACTTATACCTTGAGAAATGAAAACAGTACTCCTGGGAAAAGGAAAAAACTGCTCAGATGAGGCGCATGTGCTCTACTTTTCCTTTTCGACGATGCTAGGTCGATCAACACAGTGGGACTTCGGGACTGGGTGCAGGCATACTGATTCCAGGTAAGATTCGCACAGCCTTCACAGTGAAGCCATTGATTTCGGCCTGACCACGGCCACACGCATTGCCATCTTTCATTCCAGAGATGTCACCAGGCCACTCGATTTTCCAGTGTTTTTCCACCATATGGTTCTCTGGTAGATCTTCCGTCCTGCTGCTTGACAAAGATGCTGATCGAAACATTGCATGACCACACGGAAACTTCATCATTAACAATGATGATGGCGTCACTCGTGCTGACAAGGAAAGTTCAGCCATCGTAGAACCACAGAGAACTTTCTCCTGCAGACGAATGAAACAGCTGCTAAACGAGCACATGAATGATGAAACTTGGTACAAAAAAGAGAGCATATTTTGCTATCTCATGGAGGCCCCCGCGGCAGATGCAACATTGCGGTGGATGGCACGTCCGATGGAGGATCCGGAGGAACATGAGCTGTCCTTCAGGAGTTCAGAAGCCAATGCGGAGAGGGATCCTCCAATGCTAAGACAGCTTAACAGGTTGTGCACATTAACCAAAAAGCTAGTGATCGTTACAGCAGGACCTGAAGCAGTTCTTAAAGATTAGAGTGAAATAGCATCTGGAATATCTATCAAACTATTGTTCACATGGGCTATGGAATTCCTGCCAGAACCTTGGTCCATCGTGGACAGGCTCTGCACGGCATCATGGTTTGGCACTGACAAGGAAACTTCAGCTAGCGGAGAACAACAAAGAACATTCTCCTGCGGATGAATGAAATGGCTATACAACAAAAAGAAGTTGCCGTTGATGGCGCATCCGACGGTGGATCATCATCGTACCAGAGGAATATGAACTGTCCTTCAGGAGCCACTGTGGATAAGGATCTTCTAATGCTAAAGACAGAGCTTAATAGATTGTGCACAGCGAATGAAAAGCTAGTGAGTGTTACAGCAGTACCTAAAGCAGTTATTCCAGATTTGATTGAAATAGTATCAAGGAACATCTAACAAACTACTAATTCCTGCCATAACTTCATCGTGGAACAGGCTATGCACGGCATCATACATGTCAGTGCCAAACCATGAATGACTAGAAACAATAAGAGACCTGCTTAACTCTGATGTCACAAATTTACACAGATACTGATACAACAGTTTGAATGCCCTCCCCAAGAAATCAGAGCAAGCAACTCTTTGATCACAATTACAATCTAGGTTGTGGATCAAAACTCAGATGTTAAGGTTCAGATAGTGGATGGGCTGAGACCAATGCACAAACTATGGTCGAACATTGGCACTGCAATAGGATGGGTAAATGTCCCACTGGAAATAGAGCTAGAGCATAACCACACCAAGAGTTCAGCACATTCCAATCAATCGGAGTTCTGTTTCTTCTCAATGCTTGATTTGCTGAGGATAAACACACCAAGAATGATCAGACTGGCACCTCCAAACCACTGCATGGGCATATAGGTCCAAATTAGAAGCTTGAGTGCAGCTAAATTAGTAAATCATTAAATCTGACAAACTCGGGCAGCATTACGGACAAAGTCAGTAGGTGGTAGTGTGGTACCAATCCATGATGTAGCAAAATTTTCATCAATTTTATCTTCATTCTCACCACTGACTTTTCTTTTACAGTATGGATACTCCTACCCCTATTCCTATTGAGCAAGAAGTAAGTAAGGTGCTAAATCAACTTAAGAGAGCTATTTAAATGATAAAGACCATAATAAACCAACAGAAGTAAATGTAAAGCTTCATCAGCATACACTACTGCTAGTCTGCTATTACAGAAAATGAAGAATTGATAAATTACCTTAGAGGGCAGAGGCTCCTGAAACAGGAAATACCCTGCAAGACCAGACGAGATGAAGTTGGCGGCGAAGTTGGTGACTGTTGCCTGGAGTGACGAGAGAGCTTTGAGGCTGTTGACGTAGCACCCCCACATCGTCACGTTGAAAAGTATCACCATCCCGTATTTCAGCAACTGTGAATAGCAAGATCATAGTTAGCGACAGAGTCATTGCCAAGTGCCAACCCTGTTTTCCAAAGCAGGCCGTTCCAGGCTTCCAGCACACAGGTAGGTGAAACTATACCCTTTCAAGTGCTGATATCAAGCTATCTTACCTTTCATGGTATGGTAGTCAAAGCTAATGAGTGATTTCTTCATTTCTCGAGTAAGAGTAGTAGTTTCAAGATGGAATAAGTCGCGATTTCAACATGAATCCGGTCTTGATTTTAAGTTTTAGTAACAGTTAAAGTCACATAATCACGTGTAACGTCAAGTTCGAAAACTGGTAACTCGGGACGGCTAAATCAAGGATTCATGTACACGAACGGACCATTGGAAAACTAGCAGTACGTAGGCTGGAGCTACCTGAATTGAATGGGTTGCAAAATCGCAGGTAAGAGGCGAGACAGTTCAGATCGGAGGGAAAGGAGAGAGGCTCGGTTCGGTACCGTAGTGGCGAAGAACTTGGCGGATATGGCGGCGAGCGCGGCGTTGAGGCCCGCCGCGAGGGCCCAGGCGTACCCGCCTCCGCTCGCCATCGGAGGTCGCCTCGTCCTCGCCGGAGATCCAACCCCCGATACGTCCGTAGTGGTGGCCGACGGGCGGAATGTGGGCAAGTCTCTGGGCCATACATGTGGGGTCACGGCTTCACGGGAGACGCATATGGGCCGGGCAGGGCTGGAAGTGAGTCATACGCAACTTTTTTGGCTATTTCCCGCTCGCTGCGGGAAAACCCTGGGAAATCATATTCATCACCCGCGGGTGGGTTTTTATGTGTTTTCAAAAGCTGATTTTGTTGACCCGATTTTTCAAAATTATTTTTTTTAAATTTATTATTTTTTTATATATGAACAATTTTTGAATTTGAATATTTTTAAAATTGGAACAACTTTTAAATTTAAACAATTTTTGAATTCAAACAATTTTTATATTTGAACAATTTTGAATTTGAAAAAATATCATATTCAAACAAATTTCGTATTTGAATAATTTTTATACTTGAATAATTTTCGTATTTGAACAATTTTTTATACTTGAACAAATTTCGCATTTGATCAATTTTTATACTTGAACAATTTTCGAATTTCAATTTTTCTCGAATATTTAAGATAGAACATTTTACATTTAAAAATATATTTAAATTTAAAAATTAAATCTTAAGAATGAAAAAAGAAACAGAAAAGAAAAAGAAACAAAAACAGAAAAAGAAACAGAAAAGAAAAAGAAACGGAAAAGAAAAATAAAAATAAAACAAAAAACAAAAAACAAAAAACAAAAAATAACAAGAACTGGGCCGACCAGGCCGGCCCATACCGCGCACGGGGGTGTGCGGCGCGCGGTAGCCACCGACCTGGTCGGCATATAGGATTTGCCACAAACCATCACCCGTGTGGTTTCCTAACGAGATAGTTTGGGCCGCGGCCCATCAATAGGTAGGGAGCCAGTAGGCCTCGGGTTTTCCCGGTTTTTGTCGAGTTTTTTTTCTAGTTTTTCTTGGGTTTTGGTTTTCTTTCGATTTTTCTTCATTTTTTCGATACAAATTTTAAAGTGGAGCAAACTTTAAGGATATTTCAAATTCGAAGAAATTTCAAAGTAAGCAAATTTTTAATCTGAACAAATTACAAATCTGAGCAAATTTCGAATTTGGGCAATTTTTTAAATATAAGCAAATTTCAAATATAGGCAAATTTGAAATCTAAGAAATTTTTGAATATAAGAAAATTTCAACTCTGAGCAAATTTCAATTCTAAATAAATTTCGAATTTGGGAAATTTTGAAACAACCGAACTAATGAGCCATGCCCATTAACGGTTTCCCCTTAGCGATGGTTATAAACCATGGTTAGCTGCTTCCGAAAACCCTATTTATCGTTGCAGTGCGGGAGCGAATACTCCCATACGCTAGCGAGAACGAGCTGGGCTGAGGCCCATTCTATGCGTGTTTCACTATTTTGCGGTTTTAGTTCATTTTTTCTTGTCATTCTTCGGTGGTTCATTTGGTTTTCTGTCGGGTTTTCATTTTCAGTTTTTTCCTTTTTATAATTTTTATTGAAAATTTGGTTTTAGCATTTTTTTATTTCAACACTTTTTAACTTTGTATATATTTTCTAATTTGAACGTTTTTCAAAATTTCAAATTTGAACAATTTTCTCATTTTGGACATTTAAAAAAAATAAAGATTAGACGATTTTCAAATTTTTGCGGCGTTCTCGGAGTCTACGACGACTTCTGGGACGAGTGTCGGAGACAGGTTTACCGTTTTAGCGGTAACAGTTACAAATAGTACACCAATAGAGCAGAGGCCGAAAACAGATATGCGCACTATTTAGCGGGAGAGAGGAGGGAGCGAAGAAGAAACTGGATGAAGACCACTTTCATCATGATAATGCTCAGATCTCTTCTATGTGATGGTAGTTTAGATGATCGACCTTGTAACGTGACGACAACTCTGCTACTCAATCTCAAGACCGTAACTTGTCTAATATTTAAACTTTGTGATCGCTATTTCGAATTCGGAGGTTAATGTGATGAACTATGATAATTGGGATCGTGCTATGACTATGTTGCTACTGATACAATCAATATTGTCTATGTATACTGTATTGCAATCTTGATATGTTGTGTTGTATTGTGTAACCTGTACAAATACCAAAAAATCAAATTAAATTTGAATATTTGAATTATTAGCAGCGGCGCACCTAATTGAACATCAGTGGAGCACTAGTCACTATAGCAGTGACATACCTTCAAACATATCGGTGACGCACGCCTAAAAAATAGCAGCGTCTCACCCTCAAAGATAGCAGTGACACATCCCTAAAGATAGCAATAACGCACCCCTAAACATTAAACGTTAGCAGTGATGCACCAGTATGTTTAACAGTGGCGACGGTACTTAGATTATCAGTGGGTAGTTAGGAGTGGCGTGATAGGAGTGACGCATCCTAATGGCCATGAGTGGCGCATCAGGAGAAATAATCTAATTGCCCATTAGGATGCGTCACTAATTGCCCATTTTCTATTAGTGTGAGGAGAAAGATGCACAATTACGAGAGCACTGTCCGTTCCGGTTTTCCATGTTCGGGGTTTGGATGTTCAGAGACGTGGCTTCAAAAAGTCCAGTTCGATGCTCTTAGACTTGCTCGTCGAGCTTAGCTTCGCTTATGGTTGTCTTTTCTTTGTGTGTGTGGTTGCGTCCTTTTTTTTCTTGATAACTTACACCTCTTATTCATTGGAGATAAGTGTTACATCTGAAACTAAGAGAGGTATAATCACAGCAGGAGGTTCATCTATCCAGACATTTTGAATTGAACCATTTGCTAACCTAGCTAATTCATGAGCTACACAATTCATCTCGCAGGGGATGCATTCAAACTGAATTTTCACAAACTCCATCGACAAGTGATAGCAGTCATCAAATATTGCGGCTGCAATGCCATGCGATTGAGCTCCATGTAACATTGTGGTCACCACCTCTGAACAGTCGGATGTAACTATCACACGATTGCACCCCAAAGTTTCAGCTAGCATGAGTCCTTGCTTTAGAGCGTGGGCTTCCGCCGAAAATACATCTTGGACAAAGTTCAGCTTGAAGTCGATCCTCATCGAACCCAGCATCAATATTAAGTTTGACATGGTCTGGATGTGGCTTTACCCAGCCACCCGCCTGGGTTTTGCTTTCACAGAACTAGCAGAACAGTAGTTAGCTGACAATACTGTCATTGCCATGGCCGATTTTCTAGCAGACTGCAATTTCTCGCCATGCACTGGTTGCGTCCCTTTTGTAAGCCGGGTGCGGCACTTTTTTTTATCCTCTGCCTCTAAGGACATTATTAATTTAGCATCTGGCTCTGACCTATTATGTAAATAAAATTATGCCGCAGCAGAAGTTGATATTCTTTGGTTCGTATGTCAATCAGTAGGCCTTTTATCGTATCCGGAGTGAAAGTAGTTACTAGTATTTTTCTTTCTTTTGTCAACGACCTTCAACTGCGTGTGTAATGTTTACAGAATTGTCTTTAAAAGAGAACAATCCCGTTCCCGTCGCTGTACATGTGACGGGCAGTGTAATTTGTACTTAGAATTTCACTGTTGCTTTTGCTGCGAAGGAAATATATTGGTATTTTTTCTGAATTCCCATTCCAGAACTCTACACCATACGATATTGTTCAATAAGAAGTTATCTTCACTTCCATTCCAAAGCATAGCATCTGAGCAAATCACTTCGTAATTAAGTACTGCGTCTCATTCTCAAAATTGTTCGCTGGAGGCAAGATTTTCTACACCACTCTCAATCTCACGTTTATGCCTCACATTCATTTCGTGGTCAACTTAATCGATGCTTGGGTCCAAATGCCCAGTTGAGCTTCCTTAGAATATTTACGTAGTTAGCATCACTCTGCAGTAAAAATAAACGGGGTGGCCACCATCATGATCTAGTCTACCATGATTTTTTCTAGTCGTGGATAAAGGAGTATTTTGCTCTGATTTGACCAACTAAATAGCTCAACTACCATGCATGACTCTTTCTAGTCGTGGACAAAGGAGTACTCCGCTCTAATCCGACCAGTTAAGTAGCCCTAGATTGCAAGTTGTAACAGGTCAAGGTTGATTTCTCATTTCGGAGATAAGTGTATTCCTCCTAACCTCTACACTCTAATAGTGTTTTGCTGGCCGGCAAAGATAAATATGGTCAGTCCACCAACTTTCCGGCCTCACGGGTGCATCAAGCCTGCAGCTGACGTGCATGAAGCTGGACGAACGAGCGTGACAAGTCCATACTTTATTCAGTGGAGGAAGACAAGCAAGCGCTGGGGGTTGGCAGGGGTCCAGATCAACGAGCCGCTATTTCCTTGAGCGCCCATGCCAAACTAGGTCCTCTTTGCCATCCGCAAGTACCCAACAACTCCGACGTCGAAACATAAACCCAGTTTTTTCTTAAGCACCTAGCATAAGCACCTATATTATAGATGGCGATAGGAAGATGCTTTGTGACGTGGAGCTACTCTCTCCTTAATAATATCTCCAACAGATGCATTTGTAAAAAAAATACTATCATATATATGAATATATCACATTGAACAAAAATACAGGCTCCAACAGGTGATGGAGATGCAAAAAAGGACAAATCTTTTATTTTACATCGTGGTGTATGGATTGCCATAGGTGATGCGTATGTAGTGGAGGCACGGTCGTCATTGAGCCATGAGCGGCTTTACTATTGCCTATATGTGTTTGTTAAACTACGTTGTTTGTCTATGTCAAACTATGTTGTTTGTCTATGTGTGTTTGTCGAGCTTCGCATATGTTTGTGTCTATGTTAAACTATGCTATGCTTGAACTTGATGATATGTGTGTGATGAAAATATTAGGATCAAAATTCGCATGTTTGCAATCATGAAATGTACATCACCAAGGGCAATGATGTATTTTACATCACCTGGAATTGCATAGGATCAATCTGAACCCCGAAACGAAGATCGTGGTCTCGATTGCGCTCTATTTCGCGAAACGCTCTGTGCTTGTGGTAGGTGTTGTGAAATGTATATGTGGATTGCCTAGCCCTTTCCATCAGTTTAGACTTTTGGTTCAAGTGGCTAGTGCATGAAGCTTAACATGGTATCAGAGCCCCAGGTCTCAAGTTCAAATCCTGGCTTTCACATGGTTTTCGCAATTAAGCCTAAAAATTGCTGTTGTCCCCCTCTTTAGCCATCGGTGTGCTCTTCTTCTTTCACGTGTTGACTTTCTCTTCTCCCGTCACACGCGAGTGGGGGTGTTGTGAAATGTATATGTGAATTGCCTAGCCCTTTCCATCAGTTCGGACTTTTAGTTCAAGTGGCTAGTGCATGAAGCTTAACAGTAGGGTAGGTTTTTAGGGTATATAAGGGAGTGTGCGAAGGGAGGAGGGATGCAATGTTCGAGGGCCAAACGGGCCATGTTGGCGCGCCCAGGGAAGGGGGCATGCCACCCATGCTCTTTTGGGCCACGTGGCCCCTCTCGTGTGATCCAAAGCTCCATATCCCTTCTTTTGGTGAAAAAACTTCCGTGATATTTTTCTCTGATTTTATTTCTTGCGAAAACAGATAGAAAGAAGACTTTTGCTAAAAACAATGTCACATTTAGCAGTTTTATCCAAGTATGACAGGATTCCGGAGCAAATCTTTGGGCAAAGTGCTTGAAAAAGTAGATAAATTTGAGATGTATCAGCATCCAAACACGCCCATTCTCCAACACCTCCACCCCCTCCTGGCCCGCCTCCCACCCCTATGAATCGTTGTTGTCGCCTCCCCGTGCCCAATCTCTTCCCTCCCACCCATAAATCGCCAACGTAGCCACCACCAACACCTCTGCCATCTCCCATCGCGGTTTTGCCGGAACTTCTGTCGCTATCAACAGTTTCAACGTCGGCCACCGCCCACAAGGTGTTTGGTGGATTGCCACGATGGACATCGGCGATGAGATCATGGTGCATCTATTCATGCAGGAGGAAGCCAATGCCACCGCCGAGCAGGAACACCAACTGCTAATGTTGACCAACCTTCTCTGCCTGTCCCTCCGCGTGGCGGTTCGTGGGTTGGGATGGTGCTAAGGACCGACATTGTCAAGCTGGCGCACTATTGCTTGACTTCGACTACTTCACCGATAACACAACACATATGTCGAAGGATTTTTGGCGCTGATTTAGGATGAACAAGGATATGTTCATGAAGATTGTGTTCGGCATCAGGGATTATGACACATACTTCATGCGCAAGAAAAACTACAGTATCTGTTCATGAATTCTTGTATCAATATTTTAATTTGTATGTTTGAACTATTTTGTGAAATAATATGTGTGTTTAAACACTGTAATATTGTTTAAACTATCGTTTCAAACTATGAAAATGTTGTAATTTGATGAAATTTTTTTGGGGACCGGCCGTATAGGATGTGTGGTGTGGGACAACCATCCCGCTGCTGTCGGAGCACCCCATACAGCTATGTCAGTGTTGCTGTCAGCTACTATATGGAGCGCGCTGGTGGAGATGCTGTTAGGACACGAGCAATGTGGGCAACATCTTACCACTGTCCCATGATGTCACGCAAAACCAGTAAGACTAGCATGTGCAATTGCGACTGTCTATGTTGGAGCGTTGGCCATGCACTTACAAGTTCAGCAAGGGCGTACTTTCAAGTGCGCGCACACCTTCTTCCAAGTTAATCGAAGTGAAATATAGAGGTAAGCTAAGAAAGTGAAAGTACAAATGCACTAAAATTCAAGGTACAAATACACTATAACCCTATGAAGTACTCTTTGGAAGTATAAAAATAGTTTGTCCGAACCTATCAATATGTCAAATAGTTTCGAAGATCTCGACGCGACGAATGCAACCTTAAATACGGTTCGCAATTTGGATGAATGATATTTAAGATTCTTTTTTAAAATTTTGTTTGTCTTAATAAAAGTTAGACCATCTTCAAGGGAGGACCGCATAAAGATATTTCGTGTCACTTGGTATCCGTGCGACCTAAATACGAGGCCCAACGATAACCCTCAAACGGACAACTGTTAGTTTTTTTGGTTCGCACAACCACACTTTTAGACCAAATTTGGGTACGGTTTGCGGTGAGAATAGATAGCATGGGTGTGGTCTCTGCCATGAGATGTGGCCCACCAAATTTATTCTAAACTCGTGTGATTTTGTGATTTTTGGTGTGCTTAAAATATAAGTAATTTTGCATTGTAAACTTGCATGGTAGTAGTGTACATCATTGGCTACACGTGAATATATTTGTTTCAACATTTTCTAAACACTTTTTTATTTTTCAAAAATGAGGATTACCATTGGCCCTGCAGACTTCCCAAACGAACAACTACTTATCTATTTTTTATGCGCACGTCAATCGCAAACAGACCAAACCAAACACTTTTTATCTGAAATATTACCCTCCGTTGGAGATAGACTTGCGGTTGGTGAAGTGACCGAGTCCTCCCGGTGCATACGCATATGCGTGCGCTCAACTCTGCGAGTAAACTGTTCTCGAAAAGAAAACTCTACAAGTTAACTGTTCTCAAGAAGAAAACTCTGCCAGAAGACGTATATTTAAGCCCTGGAGATGCCGACGTTCTTGACAAGAAGATGTCTCTTTCGTGTGTGCCCGGGAGTTAGGTGAGTTGACTAGGTAATGCAGTGACTTTGAGGAAAATGTTTGTTATCAAATTCTGTTGAATAATCGTCTTGAAGAAGTATAATCTACCAGTGATGTTACTTGTGGTTTTCTCATCCACGCTAAGATATATGTTGTTGATCAATCGGTTTGGTGGGAGAGTAAACCAATCAAATTGGCTCCTACTTACTTCCGAAGAAGACCCGCCGTTTGTCGCACCTGGCAATGATCCATTGACCTCGCTGAAGGGACGAACAATCCAGTCAGCACAAGCGAGCCCAGTTCACAAGGGACCGGCCGAGTCTTCTGAAATCTACTAAGTCAAAAGATCGCTGAAGGGGATAGACCGAGAATCCAACTCAACTATGTGTGCCTCGCTATCTCAGTTCAACTATGTGTGATAGCCAGTCGCCGGCCTCCTCCGCTCACGGCGCACTGGCTTCTTCCCAATTATTGTTGAATGTTGAATCCAGCCGTAAACGAAGATTCACACAACTCTCTTGATTGGGGTTGACCCAACCTTTGCTTCATGTGCACGGAACCACGAACTCGGTGGCTCAGTTGGAAGAAACAAGATAAATCTAGGAAGAGCGGTGTTGTGAGGATAAGAAAGTATATTTTTTTTTTAAACGGAGGCAAAAGCTTTGCCCATCGATTAATTAAGCAGAAAGTGCACAGTTTTTAGGAGAAAACCGGGCGAAAACCCTACAACAAGACACCGCAGGGCCAAGCCCCACTCGTCACGCCAAAAAGGCAAGCCCACTCAAACCCACTACTGATACAAGCAGACGACACACTCGCGAAGACTAGCTTGACATCCAACCAAGCCGGAGAGAAGACGACGTGCCTACTATGAGAGGAGCAGACACGGGACACTCCAACATAGCTGAAGAAGACGAACCGCTTAGAGAACTGCGCCAAAACGACCTTGTCGCCCTCGCGACACAAAGTCGATGTCCTCAACACTGTCAAGATGACGAACATTCGGAGCCGCCGCTCTAACATACCGCTGCTCCGTCACGTCCTGCGCATCCACCAAGACCACCACCTTCCGGAGCCGCCACCCCAACGTACCACCGCTCACTCTCGAGCTGCAACGCCGCACGAACCGTCCACCCGCAACCCAAGCTACCCAGGGAAAACGACCGCAGACCACGGTCATCACACCAACTCATTCGAGAAAAATACGCTCTATTATTAGTCCAATACGTAGTTTCAGGCAGTTTCTCCAGGTGTCCTAAAACTAAGCAAAAAAAAAATCATAACATTCTATAAATTACTAAGCTGAGTCATCTGGTTTTCACTGTTACTCGACTTAAATCGTCCTATGATTTTTATTATTACACATTTAAAATTAAGGGAAAGGCGTCTCTTCCACCGCCCGTGTTATGGGGCTGACCACCGTTGGTACCAAGTCGATGATTCAATGAGGTACCATCGGGCAAAGCCCAAATGGAAGGGACATGGCCTTCTCCCTCGCGCGGTGGTGGCGATCTCGCTTCTAGCGGTGTGTGGCATGGCGAAAATGGGCGACAAGGTGTTGCAGGACTCCGGTGATGGTGGAGGCGTGGTCCACCCTGTGATGGAGCTCTCCTGTAGCGGCGGCCGAGAGCTTAGGGCTCGCTTGACCCAGATGACTTTGGCAGAGGCTGTGAGCCCTCCTGTATTGCCGGCCGAGAGCTTAGGCCCGCTTGACCTAGATGGCTTTGGCAGAGGCTGTGACTCTAGGCCCTTGGCTACAGGTGGGCGCGTTGACGCCTGTAGACGTCGACTGCTGGGCACCATGGTGGTGCATGCATAGACAAGGTGGTGGTGGGTTGGATCCTCACTGTCAATCCCCTGTTCGGTGGAGGTTAAGGTGGGACAACGGTCAACGTCTCTTCTCCTATGCTTGCAGACCCAATGCGACTCTCGTCGGTGGTGTGGCCGTTAGGCGTCATCTTGCGGCGCATGTTTGAGGTGCTTTGGGGTTGACAGCAGGGTCGGGGTGATATCCCGACGTCATGGTGATGACGGTGACGCCCGCTTGCCTTCACCTCCTTGGAGGTGTTATCATGGTGTTGTTCGTGCTTCCCCGTTTGAGCACCGGGAAACCCTAGATCCAATTATTGGACCGGGCAGCGATGTAGCATGTGTGTCGTTCCCTCCATAGACGCGTCGTCTAGGTTGTTCTAGGGGTCCTTGGTGCACCAATTTGAGTTGTTATTGGCCTCGCTCAGAATGTCGGTGACTGTGTACATAGCGCCCCAAAAGACCACACTCTGAGCGACGACCAACAATGACTTGTGTCATCCGGGGGTTGGAGTCGGCCTACGGAGTTCCCTTCTTCGGCCGGGACGTGGTCTTGATACTCAGTGTATCATCTCCTCGAGACCAAGGCAAGTTCTTGTCGTTCGGTTGTTGAGGGTTGTGTTGTATGCCATGTATGTGTTTTTATCGTGTTGCCTCCTTTGCATTGTGCCGATCGTCTTGGCCTCTCCTTATATGAAATTTGATGCAACTTCATAAGATGTATCCTCGAAAAAACATTTATAATTGATGCCCTGTTTGATTTATCCATTACTCCATGTCCTTTGGCGTCGAATATTAAATGGTATTGTTGGTTCATCTTGGCAGCTGACAAAGATCAATTACTGGCTTTGAAAGAGGTGTTACACAGATTCTCAAATTCCACAGGCCTGAGGATTAACTTTGATAAATCACAAATGGTGCTTAAAGCAATTGGTAGAGGATTTTGGTTGTCAGATTGGGAAAATGTCTTTCACATATTTGGGTGTGCCTCTGGGAACAATGAAGCCTACAATTAATGAGTTATCACCTTTGGTTTGTAGATTGGAAAGGAAATTGTCTGCAAGTTCAAGTTTTCTTTCTCAAGGTGCTAGATTGCAGCTGATTAATTCTGCACTTGCTTCCATGCCCCTGCAATTGGATAGAATTTTTAGACAGTGTCTTTGGAGGGACAGAGATGGGGAACCAAAGAAATCCTTAGCTGCATGGGAAATGATTTGAAGGCCCAAGATGAGAGGAGGTTTAGGAATTGTTAATTTCCAAAAATAGAATGCATCATTGCTTATTAAATTCTTGGATAAATTTTATAATAAAAGAGACTTACCTTGGGTGAACTTAATTTGGAAAAACACTATGCTAGTAGGGTGCCCCATGCTGAAAGTCTGTGTGGCTCTTTTTGGTGGAGGGATGTGCTTAGAGAAGTAGATACTTTCAGAGCTGTGGCTAGAGTTAAGATGGGCACTGGGGATACTTTTCTGTTTTGGACAGATAATTGGTTAATAGATGGTGCTCCATTGGTCCTAAAGAATAAAATCTACCTATCCTATCCAGGGATTTGTTAAAGCGTCGACACTGGCATGTCACTGATGATTACCACTGTGAACTGTGTCCTTTGCATGTCCATGAGGATAGAATTCATCTATTTTTTTAGTGCAACTTCAGTGTCAGGGTTTGGAATTATCTACAATTTGATTGGAGACCTAATGATGATTTGCAGATGGTGATTGCCCATGCTAGGAAGGAGTTTGCAAAGCCATTCTTTATGGAGGTTCTAATGCTGGCATGTTGGAACATATGGATTATAAGGAATGAGAAAATTTTCAGAAGTGAGAGGCCTACCTTTGCAAGGTGGAAGGCTGGTTTTATACATGATGCTTATTTATTGAGACATAGAATAAAAGCTAAGCATTGGGGTGGTTTGTTAGCTTGGATTAGGTCTCTACCTTAGAGTCTTTTATCCTGGATAGGTAGGTCTCTTTTTTCTCTTTCTCTAGTTCTTGTTTTGTACATAAGACTCTTTTTGCTTGGGAATGCCTCACAGTGGTTGGTCAAAAATAATATTAAATGGTACTACCTCCGTTTCAAGAAATAAGGCGCACGCGTATTCCAAGATGAACTTTAACCATAAAAATTGGCCAATAAATCTTGATTATATTATATGTAATTAGTATCGTTGGATTCGTATTAAAAACACTTTTTAATGATACCAATTTCATACACACAATCTTTATCTATTTAAAGTAATTATTGGTCAAACAAAAAGCACGTAAAACGAGGGCGCCTTATTTCTTGAAACGGAGGTAGTATCAATTTTATTTAATGTGGTTTCGTAGGTTATGTGCTAGTGTCATGCTGCATCAAATTTGGTGATCTGGTTTCAGGTTTTCACGATTACCCTACAACTATAATAAAAAGGTATCTATGTGAAATTAATTGATTCGGTTTTATCTAGATACTGAAATGTGATACATGCCTATTTTCATCGGCCCCACGGTGCCAAACTATTGTCTCTGCCTTACCCCTGGGGATCCTTGACCCGTGTGGTCTCTTCTTTTCTTGATCTCCTCTCTACAAATCTCACTGTGATCAGCCTCCCACTCCCATGTCATCGGCGGCCATGGTGGCCGGAGGTGAGTGGGAGGGGGACATGGCTCTTCGTAGTTATATGTTTGCTTTTCCTTAGTTTTCCTCATGCAAATAAATGGGTGCCTATATCCGGATCCTCCTCAATCCTTCCTCAATCTCCTCTCACTCAAGAGCTGCGGCCGCTCCCACTTCCCCCCTTTTTATTTTCTTTCAATAAAGATGGAGCCTAAATTTTTGTGGTCCTATTCGTCCTGGATGCCAAGGTGGCGGAGTGAGGGAGAAGGTGCTAGGTTTGGATGGGGATCTTCGTGGTTTCAGAGATCTATTGGTGATGGTTGTTCTGGTTATGATGCTCACGTTGGTGGTGTAATTGGTGGAGGGATTTGTCCTAACTCTTGATCTGAGCACCAGGGAGATCATGTTGCAGGAGTTTCCGGGAGCGCATCAGCAGACACCTGCAACAACAATACTTGTTTTGCCCTACTTCTTAGGGCCGAAGGGCGGCCCTCCTGAGCTCCGTCGTGTTGGTTGTTCATCAACCCCATGCATGATGCCGATGTGGAGGCCTTTTAGCTGCTATATCCTGGCATTTCGCAGCGTCCATGTCCCAAGTGATTCGTCCGTGACGGCAGCGATGCTGGCCAGAAGATCGAGTGGAGCACTTTGTTGCGGTGGAGAAGGACCGGATCACGTTTTTCATTATGTCCCGGGTCTTTTTTTGTAAGAGTGCAGGTAATGATTGCGATTTCATTTTACTTTTGGGCCTCGTTGTAATTTGTTGCCCACTGCCTGAATGAATGCAATACCTTTCAAAAAATGTAACACACTTTCCATCTCAACGTAACCATTTTAATTGTTAACTATAAAATAAAAAAAGACTCTTCCCCACTGTATTTGCTCAAAAAAGGTACTAGTACGTCTTGTAAAAGAGCAGATACTTGTCATGTAAAAAACATATAAAGCACTTTTTTTGGAGAATACCGCGAGCCATAGTACAAAAACATGAGTTACAATCAGCACGAGCTGCAAAAATCATACTCCCTCAGTCCATTAAAAAATATTTTAGATTTTGTCTAAAGTTGAATGTATGTTCATGACATTTAGTGCAAAGGAATATATCTAAATTTGCACAAATGCAAGACATTCTTTTATGAAGGAAGAGAGTATAAAACACTTGTTTTTTCTGAAGTGCACAAATGCACAGGGAACTAAATATTCCCCCCGTTCCAAGTACGGAGTAACTTAATTTGAAATCGGAGGTAGTATGGACTATTCTGGAGGTGGGCTTGGAAGGCTGGAGCTGACACGTTACAAAAAAAAAACTTACGAAACGTCTAATTAATTATGTTTTACATAAGACCTAATTTGTAAATGTTTTTTGAGGCAAATGACAATAATTTATGCATTCGATTTGGCACACGCGAACGCTTTTTTTTTAGGGTCGCAAACTCTATATATACTCCTACTTTCTCGACGTCCTGCATTATCTTGCGGCAGGGACTCACATACTTGCATACATAGTACATACACGTACGGTGCGGAGGGACATGGCGAGCTCGTCGGCTCTGAAGTTCACGGTGCGCAGGAAGCCGGCGGTGCTCTTGACCCCGGCGGCGCCGACGCCGCGGGAGCTAAAGCCGCTCTCAGACGTCGACGACCAGAATGGGCTGCGCTTCCTCATCGCCAACATCTTTTTCTTCGAGCGACGCCACAGCGGCAGGGACGTCGACGACCCGGTGCCGGTGATTCGGGACGCCATCGCCGCCGCGCTCGTGCACTACTACCCGCTGGCCGGGCGGATAAGGGAGCTTGAGGGTCAAAAGCTCGCCGTGGACTGCACTGGCGAGGGCGCGCTGTTCGTGGAGGCTGACGCCGACGATGTGCGCCTCGAGCAGTTCGGCACGCAGCCGCCGTTCCCGGGTGTTGATGAGCTCCTCTTCGACCTCCCTGGCTCCAACGAGGTCCTCGACGCTCCACTCGTCCATTTCCAGGTACCGTTAGCTTTTCGCTTTGGTCAACGTATCGTTAGCTATGCCCCAGTTACAGGGGGGTTGCATTTCTCTCCTCGCCTACATCTACATGCGTGATAATAACGCTGGTGTGTGCATGCAGGTGACACGGCTTGCGTGCGGAGGCTTCGTCCTCGCGTTCAAAATACACCACTGCATGGTGGACGGGCAGGGGGTGGTGCAGTTCATGGAAGCCGTGGCGGAGCTGGCGCGGGGAGCGGCGGCGCCGACGGTGCGGCCCGTGTGGGGACGCGAGCTGCTGATGGCGCCGTGCAACGACACGGCGCCGCTTAGATTCGCGCACCGCGAGTACGATGTTGTGGAGCCGGACCCCGACGAGAGGCCCGCCATGGTGCACCGCTCTTTCTTCTTCGGCCCGACAGAGGCCGCCGCCGTCCGCTCCCACCTGCCACCGGCTCTCCGTCGTGTTGCCTCCACCTTCGATGTCCTCATGGGGTTCCTGTGGAAGTGCCGCACGGCGGCGCTAGCCCCACGTGACACGGACGAGATGCGGCTGCTCTTCACCACCAGCGTCCGCGGCAAGAAGAAACAGGGTGGTGGCGAACCTTTCATCCCCATCGGCTACTATGGCAACTCGTTCGCAACCCCGGCGGCCATCTCCACCGCCGGTGCCCTGCGGGCTAAGCCGGTGGGTTATGCCGTGGATCTGGTGAGAAAGGCGAGGAGGAGGTGGACGTGGAGTACTTGCAGTCAGTGGCAAGGTTCATGGTAAGGAGCGGGAGGCCGCAGTTGGCGTTGCTGCACGCGTATCTGGTGTCGGACGTGTCCAAGGCCGGCTTCGATGCCATCGATGTTGGGTGGGGCAAGCCTGTGTACGGCGGCACGATGAAGTGCAGTCTCGACAACACCCCTGTGATCTGCAGCTTCCTCACCGCCGGCAAGAACACCATTGGTGAGGAGGGCATCATACTGCCAGTGTGCCTGCCTGCCCCAGCCATGGATAAGTTCGTGGAGGAGATGAGCAACCTGCTCAGGCCGTACGACCATGTCACGGCGCAACCCAACAACATATCTCCCCTTATTAAAGCCGCGCTCTGAAGACTGAACTAAGCCGATTGACATCTGCTCAATTTGCGCGCTCAATTGCTACTCGCACCACATGTGTCCGTAAGTTTATTTCCGTAGCAACTTGTCCGTAAGTCCAGTACCTACCAGTTTCGTGTAAACTTTTCTCACTCGGGCAGTGATGGTCCGACGCATCATGTGTAATTTTTTTCCCAAACTTTGTGGCAGTGACGGCAACATGTGTTATTTTTTATCCAACATTTCTCATCCATAAGGGCATATGTAGCGGGCCGATCCATTTCAAACATCACATGTATCTGTTTTGGCCCGTTTGAGTAGGCCATTGACAGAAAATCAAGCCATGTCCTGCCCTGGTCCGTTTGGAGTGGGGGTCAACCCAGCGGCGGAACACATAATTTTTCATTAATATTCCACATAAAATATAATTACAGATAGAACCAAAAAAGAAAAAAAACAAGAATTATAGAATTAATGTAATAAACTAAATGCAAACGCTAGCTAAGGTTTGTGTCGCCCTAGTGGCCTACACGCCATCGTCCTCGTCATCGATGGCGATGACCACCTGCGGCGACCACGACCATCGTGGCGTAGGAGCCGGTGGCCAGTACAACAGTGACTCCGGTGCAAGTGGCCTAGGCGATGGCGCTAGCGCTCGCTACCTAGACCATGTAGGCCTAGGCGCATGTGCTCGAGAAAGAGCCGCACATTCGCTCCACAGCGGCCATGGCTGGACCAGGGCCTCCTGCATGGCTGCATGACGGTTTTCGCCTCCAGCTACTGTTCGAGCTTGACGAGTGCCTCATTGGCATGTGTGTTGTCGCGCATCTCCTAGTCCTAGTGCTCGCCATGGTCCTGCTCCTCGGGGGTGGTGGCGCATCTCCCAGGAAGTATGTGATGCGCCACATGTCATGCTCCATCTCGAGCACCTATCCCACTGGGTTGAGTTGGGGCTGTACTGGAGGTCCAGTAGAAGTACCGTCGGTGGATCTCAAGGTGGCGACCCAACCCTTCTTGTGGCATAGGAGACATCGGGACCTTTGCCCGGTTCAAGTGCCACCCACCAGGGAGGTGCGTGTCAATGGAATGATTGGCGTCCCAGAAGTAGTGGGACACCTCCACGCTCGCATAAGTGCAATTGCGTGGAGTAGCGGTGATCCATGATGGCAACCCCCCGACGAGGACTGGGCATCGTGGTCATTGCGAACATTTTTCTTCCATAGCCATGAGCTCTTCTTCCTCATTGCGGCTGTCGGCAATGGGTGAGCTAGGGTTGTTGCAACTGTAAGTGGGCGAGGGACTGGTGTGGGGATGGGATGCGGTGTCGACATTAAAAAGGACATGCACATGGCCTGCATTAATGGGGGCACTGTTCAAAAAATCGGCCGAGATACCGATTTATCGGCCGATTTATCGTGAATCGGGTGGTAACCGATAAGATTTCTACATATCGGCAGATTTATCGCCAGCACCGATTTGCGGCCGATTTTCAGTCTGACAGCCGATATTTCGGCGAAATTTTGCTGAAATTTGGTCTGATAGTCGATGTTTTCATCCTATAGTCTCATAGAACTAGTCTCATAGAACTGTGCATTAGCTCAAATTTTCCATTTTTATTAATTCAAATGCAAGGAATCAAGGTGATACTGCTGTCCAATACTCCAATGTTGTTTTTTACATAGCATATTGTATAAAGTTTAGTGCTAAAATTTAGGATTTAGAAAAAATAAGCCGATAAATGGCCGACCGATAAAATCGATTAATCAGCCGATAAGAGATTAATCTCCATTTTAAGGCCGACCGATCAGTTAACGATTAACGATTTCTTGAACATTGAATGGGGGACACACAAGACGAGTTGTTGTGGCGTTAATGGTGACACGAAAGACAAGCTGACATTAGGTCGCTAGCATGTGCGCCCAGGGTGAATGCGCTGCCAATCTACCTTCTTTCCAAGTGAACACATTTCTAGCCCAAAATTGGGCGAGGAATGCATCAGTACATGACCACCGGTCAATTTGCGCCGCCTCGCTGGACCGGAGAAACATTGATCTCCTATATGCGCAAACCAAATCGTATCGCCTCAGTCCATTTGGGTCGCACTTGCTTGGATTTGTCCTTAGTCAGCGGCAGTGACACTCACATGCTGCTTCCGTCATCCGTAGTGGAAGGTGGCCAGGTTAAGGGATGCATGTATACTAGCGCAAACTAAAAATTATGTACCACATAAACAAGGATTTTTATAGTCATAGATCACGGGATTGACACTAGACATGTAGTTGCAGAACTCGATGAAGCATGTCAAGAGAGTGTAGTGGTTCGTACAAGTGCTATAGATGCAGCACCTCCAAGGTATCCACACATACGGAGTGGAAGCGTCACATGCCAGACTACTAGGTCCGCACATGCAATTGAGGTGTAAGAGGTGTGGACGATGTGTGGAGTGATCAACCCTAATCAACTCTCCCAATTCTCTCTTACGTAGGACTCCCTGCTGGGCTTCTATATTAGAAGCCCATTAGTACCCTAAGCCTGCTCTAATTCGGATCTAATCAAAATTAGATTGCCATCCCATTACGTGTGTGATCTTATAGGTTCACACACGTTTAGACATGACGCGATTACACCTAGTCGGTCAAAGTTGGTAGCCGCCTCTAGCAAGACATGTTGAAAATATGCCATAGACGCAATAATAATACTTCTATTATCATAGTTCTTGTTCATGATACATATTTATATTCAATGCTACAATTATATTAACACGAAACATAATACACAAGACCATGTCCCTAGTAAGCCTATACTAGACTAGTCCATTCGATAATGATGGTTAATGTTTCCTAATCATATACATGTGATATCAATTAACAACAGAGTCATGTCATTAGGAGAATGACAAGTGATGTACAAGAACTAACTAAGAAAACAATAAGATCGTGTCATTATATTTAAATTCATGTAGCTTTCAAATGTCGAGTATCTTAATCCATAGACCATCAAATTATGTTACTCCCAGCTATCAGAAAAATACTTTGGGGACATCATCCGTCACTTCGTAATTGGGTGATCATAATGGTGGCTTTCAGGCATCTCAATTTTTTTGTTGGGTAGCATGTATAATGACTAGGATTTGTCCATCCACCGCGTCGAAGATATATACTCAAGGTCCACTCGGTAACACAAATTCTGTATCACTTGCAAGCACGTGACTAATGAGTTAGCCACAAGAAAATTTTGTATTATGGTGTGAGTAAAGAGTTTCAATAAACGAGATTGAGCTAGGTATGGTGATATCGATGATAAAATCGGGCAACTAAACTATCGCGAGCCGAAGGGAACGGAATACGGGATTGTATGAATCCGAGACATAATGGTCCAAACGATAAAGATCTTCATTGAATGTGTGGGAATAATTATGGACATCCAGGTCCTGCTATTGATTATTCACCAAAGAGGTGCCTTGATCATGTCCGCATATTCTCGAACACGTAGGGTCATTAACACTCGATGTCACTAGGGTAGAAATCAGATATTAACGATGGTGAGACTTAATGTATGTTCAGAGTCTCGGATGGGATCCAGGACATCACGAGGAGCTTCGGAATGGTTCGGGGATTAGGAATCCTATATGGGAAAGTTATTTTAGGATTTTGGAAATGCTCGGGATTTTTTCGTATTGTATCACTATCAAGGATGTTCTAGAAGGTTCGAGGGGGGGGGGGGGGGACCTGTAGTGCCCACATTTCAGGGGGGGCATGGACCAAGGAAGTTCCGTACTAGCCAACTTGGGCCAGTTGCACTAATGAGTGCAAAAAAGCAACATGTTCTACAATACATAATGCCAAAGTAGTGTTAGGATTTTTATATTTTTTCGTGCAAACGTGCACCTATTTTGCTTGTTTTTCATGATCTTAGAAATAAAGAGAAATATTTGCAATCAATGTAAAAGGACAATATCTAAGAAAAATGATGATAATTGGGAGCATTAAAGATCTTCCAACTACATCCCACACCAAGTCAAATAAGAAATTAGAAAAGAGGCGTTCAGAAAAGCTTTAATGACCCATGGTATGGTGACACCCGTCTGTACCACCTGACTGTACCACATGGTGTTGAATTCGCCTCATCAAATATATTCACCTCGTGAAGACGGATCAAAAAGGCAAGACATAGAGACACCAGAATACCACTAAACCTCACCTCCGGAAGGGATTTGGAGGAGAAACTCGTAGAAAGGGATCCACCACCACCACTGCTAAGATCATTGGAGGCTAAGGAATCGATGTTCATTGATAGGTTGCAAACATATCTATAATTTTTGATGCTTCATGTTTGTTGTACACCAATTTATATATGTTTTGATTACACTTCGTTGCACTTTTATACATTTTCCGGCACTAACCTATTAACAAGATGCTACGGTGCCAGTTCCTTATTTTCTGTTGTTTTGTATTCAAGAAAAGTTGTACAGGAAATATTCTCGGAATTGGATGAAACAAAAGATAAAGTCAATATTTTACCGTAACGAAGACACACTCCAAAGGGGGACGAGGAGGCGCCACAGGGCGGCCAGACCACCCCATGGAGCGGCCAAGGGTGGGCCCGCACCAAGGGGTTGTGTGGGCCCCCCCAGGCGGCCACCGACCTCGCCCTTCTGCCTATTTATTCATGATCTCGGGAAAAAACCTAAACACCTGAGCCTGCATCCACGAAAAGTTCCGTCACGGCCGCCATCGCAGTCCCTAGCTCGGGAGGGTTCTGAAGCTCTTCCCGGCACCCTGCCGGAGGGGGAGATCATGACCGGAGGCCTCTACATCACCATGCCCGCCTCCGAAGTGATTCATGAGTAGTTCATCCCTGCACTATGGGTCTATATAGAAGTAGCTAGATGGTTATCTTTTCCAATTTTTGCCTCATGTTTAGATCTTGTGAGCTGCCTATCATGATCAAGATCATCTTTATGTAATGCTACATGTTGTGTTTGCTGAGATTCGATGAATATTGAAAACTATGTTGAGATCGATTATATGTTTGTCATATGTTATTTTTGATCTTGCATGCTCTCCGTTGCTAGTAGTTGCTCTCGCTAAGTAAATGCTTGTGACTCCAAGAGGGAGTATTTATGCTCGATAGTAGGTTCATGCCTCTAGTTTTCTGGAAGAGTGACAATAACTTCTAAGATTGTAGATGTCTTTGTTGCTACTAGGGATAAAACAACAATGTTTTATCCAAGGGTAATTCTATTGTTTACTTTACACACATTCTTAATGCGATAATCTGTTGCTTGCAACTTAATACTAGAAGGGGTTCGAACGATAACTGATGACCCACAAGTATAGGGGGTGTATCGTAGTATCTTCGATAAGTAAGAATGTCGATCCCAACGAGGAGCAGAAGGTGTTGACAAGCAGTTTCGATGAAGGATTCACTGTAAATGCTCACAGACAAGTATTCGGGGGGTTTTGATGTAACGAGATGAATAAAGTACGAGTAAGTAAAGTGCGAGAGTAATAATTGCAGCGAGTGGCCCAATCCTTTTTAGCACAAAGGACAAGCCGGTTTGTTTACTTATAATAACCAAACGTTCTCGAGGACACACGGGATTTTAGTCTAGTGCTTTTGCTACATACGGCTAATTAATCTTCATTGTTTTGATAAGTGTTGTGTGGGTGAACCTATGCTAATGTACCGCCCTTCCTAGGACTAATACATACTTGTGATTATACCCCTTGCAAGCATCCGCAACTACAAGAAAGTAATTAAGATAAATCTAACCACGGCCTTAAACTACGAGATCCCTGCTATCCCTCCTGCATCAATATACCAACGAGGGCTCAGGTTTCTGTCACTCCGGCAACCCCGCAATTGGCAAACGAGTACAAGATGCATTCCCCTAGGCCCATAAAGGTGAAGTGTCGTGTAGTCGACGTTCACACGACACCACTAGAAGAATAACACCACAACTTAAATATCATAACATTGAATATTACTTAAATATCGTGAAGATGCAATTGGCAAACGAGTACAAGATGCATTCCCCTAGGCCCATAAAGGTGAAGTGTCGTGTAGTCGACGTTCACACGACACCACTAGAAGAATAACACCACAACTTAAATATCATAACATTGAATATTACTCAACCATATTTCACTACTAACATTTAGACTTCACCCATGTCCTCAAGAACTAAACGAACTACTCACGAGACATCATATGGAACATGATCAGAGGTGATATGATGATGAATAACAATCTGAACATAAACCTTGGTTCAACGGTTTCACTCAATAGCATCAATAAAAAGTAGAAATCAACACCGGGAGAGTTTCCCCTATCAAACAATCAAGATCAAACCCAAATTGTTACAGCGGTGACGGCGTGCAGCGGTGGAGACGGCGGTGATGATGATGAAGATGATGATGATGGTGATGGAGATGATGTCCAGCTCGATGACGGTGACGATGGCGTCGATTTCCCCCTCGGGAGGGAATTTCCCGGCGGATCTCAGCCTGCCGGAGAGTTCTTTTCTCTCGGTGTTCTCCGCCCCGCAGAGGCGGCTGTGGCTCTTCGCGATGTACCCCTGGAGCTTAGGTTTTCGGGACGAAGGCGTACGCGAAGAAAAGGAGGCGAGAGGGGGCTGTGGGCCCCCTCCTCACAGGGCGACGCGACCAGGCCTTGGGCCGCGCCGGCCTATGGGGTGGGCCCACCTCGGGTCCCCTCGGCTCCCCCTTCTGGCTCCCTTCGTCTTCTGGAAAAATAGGATTTTTCATATAATTTCCGTCAGCTGTTGATCTTCCGAAATATTGCATTCTGACGGCGCTTTTTCCGATAGAATCCTGACTCGGTGCGCGATCCTCCAATAATCATGAAACATGCAAAATAGATGAAATAACATAAGTATTATCTCCAAATATGAAATATATCAATGAACAACAGCAAATTATGATATAAAATAGTGATGCAAATTGGACGTATCAACTCCCCCCAAGCTTAGACTTCGTTTGTCCCCAAGCGAAGCGAACTCGGTAAACAGGACCACATGTTTATGGAGTGAAGAGTCGATAAATCAAATACGGACAAGAAGCATCATATTCATTCACACAAGACATTCTAGTGAACAACCTCCTCATATAACTCAACTTGAAACAAGTATAAGGTAATCACAAATAAAGGTGCATAAGAAATCATAGTTGGTGATGGCAAACTTCGTTCTTGGTCAGAGAACAATTAACGAGGTTATTCTTATCTATCGAGCAGCGCTCTCATGTTAAAGTTTATATGGCTCATCTTGCATACTCAATCATAATGATCATTGATAACTTGCAAAGCTATATTCATTCAGATAAAACTTGTACTAAACAAGGAAGAGTAAAAGACATGATGAAGCAAATCGCAATATAATGGTTTGATCACAACAACCCAAATGCTTGCTTGAGATGGAGGGAAATAGGTTTACTGGACTCAACATAAAGTAAAAGACAGGCCCTTCGCAGAGGGAAGCAGGGATTAAATCATGTGCTAGAGCTTTTTCAGTTTTGAAATCATATAGAGAGAATAAAAGTAATATTTTGAGAGGTGTTTGTTGTTGTCAACGACTGGTAGCGGGTACTCTAACCCCCTTGCCAAACAAACTCTCGAAGAGCGGCTCCCATTAAGACATTTTCATTTTGGGTGGCACCCCTTCCAACCTTACTTTCACAAACCATGGCTAACCGAATCCTCGGGTGCACACTAACAATCTCATACCATGAAGGAGTGCCTTTTTATTTTAGTTTTATTTAGATGACACTCCTCCCAACCTTTGCTTTCTCAAGCCATGGCTAACCGAATCCTCGGGTGCCGATCCAACAATCACATACCATGGAGGAGTGTCTATTTGTAGTATCATGAAAGTTAATTAATCGGGCTGGGAACCCCATTGCCGGCTCTTTTTGCAAAATTATTGGATAAGTGGATGAAGCCACTAGTCCATTGGTGAAAGTTGCCCAACAAGATTGAAAGATAAAACACCACATACTTCCTCATGAGCCATAAAACATTGACACAAATAAGAGATGATAAATTTTGAATTGTTTAAAGGTAGCACACGAAGTATTTACTTGGAATGGCAGGAAATACCATGTAGTAGGTAGATATGGTGGACACAAATGGCATAGGTTTGGGTTGAGGTTTGGATGCACGAGAAGCATTCCCTCTCGGTACAGGTCTTTGGCTAGCAAGGTTAATTAGCAAGCACAAAAGTTGAGGGAAACAAACGAATATACATGTGATAGAAACAATCATGCATCTTTCTTGTAAGCACAAACAATTTTAACTTCAGAATAATAAGCTATGAGCTAACAAGAAAGAAAGATAATGAAACAACTATATATATTTCTCTTTTCTACTTAAACCTCAAGGTGTTGTTGCTATTGACCAATGCTAAGTTTGCCAAAACCAAATAGATTTACTCAATGCTCCCAAAGTGGTACCAATACTAAAATCAAGATCAATCATATAATAGGAATTGCAAGCTAAAATAAGGTGTGCAATATGTAAATGATAAGACTTCTCATTAATATTTCATAACGATAACTCACACCAAGGGATACATAGACAACCAACTAAAGGAGAGATACTTCCACATCGCAAACCATCTTATATGATAACTTGCCCTACTCATGATATGACACTACTTGATAGTAAAAAGTAAAAGGTAGTGATGATGTGATACCGCGGCACTCCCCAAGCTTGGAACAAACCAAGGGGATGCCAATACCGATGATGAATTACTCCTTTGGCGATGGTGGTGATGAATTCCCGACAAGCTTCTCCACAAGCTCCCGAAGCTCATCAATCTTGTACATGAGGTTGCGGATCATCTCCGAATTGTGCTCGACGCGATTAAGAAGTATGTCCGACGGCGAGTCCCAATTCTTGGATTTATTTCCCCACCCTTCAGCTTCAGGCTTCGTCCTTCCTGCAGTGTTAGAACGATCTATATCCCAATTGCTAGGCAATGCTGCCTTGGGCGTCCTTTCAATTTGATTATTGTAGATTAGATTGCGGAAGGGATGGTAAGTGCCTGAAGAAGATGTCTTTGGAGCTAGTTAATGATGTGGAACCCTTCCTCCGATGCGAATTCTTGCGCTCATGTTTGCACTAAAAGGGTTATCCACCACTTTGATGCTTGCGACGGTAGCACGCGGGTATGCGCGTGAGTCTTCCTCCACTTCTTCTTCATATTCTTCCTTGACGCTCTCGTCCACCTCTTTCCACTCGGGATCTTGAATATCTTCATCCGAAAGCCCCTTTCCCTTATTGTTGGAGGCCATGGTGCTCCTAGATTGAAAATAGTCCCTGGCAGAAACAGCTCGAAACAAAACACGTCGAGAAAACGATATACGGACCTCCAGGGGTCCGGGGGATTATATAGCAGGAAATTTTATGTCATAAGGAAAGTACCAGGTCGAACCGGAGTCGGAAAGGGGCGACGAGGCGGCCAGCTCATAGGGCGGCGCGGGCCAAGGCCTGGCCGCGCCGGCCAATGGGGGCACGCCCTCGTGCGTCTCCTCCACTCCGTTTCGATCTCGTAATTTTTCATATTTTCCAAAAACAGCAAAAACATTGTTCGGAAAGTAAATCACGAACTTTTTATTACCTGTACTGTTACCTATTCAAAGTCGAGTTCTGGCGGACTGTCAATTTGACCTTTGATGAAAGCCTCTGGTGTTTCCACTCGAATAACATCAACATCTACATTATAAGAATCACCTGAGATATAATGCTTGAGTCTTTGTCCATTCACCACTTGCGTGGCATTGCCTTGGAGAGAACTAATTTTAATTGCTCCTGAACGATACACCTCCTCAACAACATATGGTCCTTCCCATTTCGAGAGTAATTTCCCCGCAAAGAATCTGAGACGAGACCGATACAATAGGACTTTATCCCCAATATTAAACTCTCTTTTGATAATCCTTCTATCATGCCATTTCTTAACTTTCTCTTTAAAGAGTTTAGCATTTTCATAAGCTTCACTTCTCCATTCATCTAGAGAACTTAATTGCAGCAACCTCTTATTACCGGCTAGTTTAGGATCTTTGTTCGGTTCTCTAACGACCCAATAAGCTTTGTGCTCTAGTTCTAAAGGTAAATGACAAGCTTTTCCATAAACCATTTTATAAGGTGACATTCCCATGGGGTTTTTATAAGCAGTTCTATAAGCCCATAGTGCTTCCTTCAATTTACTAGCCCAATTCTTTCTAGTTTTATTAACAGTCTTTCGCAAGATAGATTTAATTTCTCTATTTGATAGTTCTACTTGTCCACTAGTTTGAGGATGATAAGCGGAAGCAATTCTATGATTAATACCATATTTAGCAAGAGTTTTTCTAAAACCACCATGAATAAAATGAGAACCTCCATCTGTCATAATATATCTAGGAACTCCAAATCTAGGAAAAATAATGTCTAAAAGCATTCTTAAAGAGGTCTCACCATCAGCACTTTTGTAGGTATGGCTTCCACCCATTTAGTAACATAATCAACAGCAACAAGTATATGAGTGTGTTGACGTCAGAAACCCACCGGCGGGCAGCGACGGGCAACACAGTAGAGCCGGGAACAACTAGGGTTGCGGCTGGCCCCAGTCCCTCAGAGCGACGGCCCGCAAAGCCTCCTGGTCACACGTCCGATGCTATCGCAAGGGCGTGCCACCTGACCTATACCTGGTCAGGAAGGTGTTGGATGATGCCTCGCTTAGTTTCCTGCATGGCATACACGTAAACATTAAATACGAGCCTCGATCGGCTCTCGGGTTATCCTCGTGAATCGGCTCAAAGAGCCGATCCACCCATGATTCGAACAAGGTGTCCGAATATATGGTGGTCCTGCTTGATCAAGATAAAGCTAATGAGATCTACGACGATTTAGGGTTTTCACCGCATAATCGGATCATCCTACTCACGATTGGGCCTCGCGCTCGCGTACGGTGATCATAAGCCGATCCTAGACGGGGCCTAAAAACCAACACGAGGTTGATCCCCGGAACATCCTGTCTAGGGCTAGCGAATTACACCCTACACGCCGCTGGATCCTCCAACCCTTTGTAGGGCCTAACTATTGCAGATATTAAACTAATCCTTGCAAAGCAAGGAGCAACCGTAACGGATCGGATCTACTAAACTATGATCAAGCGGGGTGCTGCCCCTACACCTAAGATAGGTGTAAGGGCAGCTAGATGTATAAGGGTCGCACTACGACAGCATATGATACGAAGAACAATGCTAACCCTAACACACCTAAGATAACTACGTTGCTCGTCATCAAAAAGGCTTCAGCACGAGCAACGCATGAACAACGAGATAGGCTAATGCTGCCTAGATTGCAAGATGCGATCTAGGCAGCATGGTGCTTACCGGAGAAACCCTCGAGACGAAGGAGTTGGCGATGCGCCGAGATTTGTTTGTGTTGAACGTTGGTTGTTGTTTATTCCATAAACCCTAGATACATATTTATAGTCTAATGGACTTTCTAATTCGAGCGTGCACCTAACCGTGCACGGGTAAAACTCTAACTCCTAACAGACACGTATCCTACTATGGTACGAGATACACGGGCAATTAGCCCAAACTTGGTACACAAGGCCGATTCACGTATTTCTTCTATATATATATATATATATATATATATATATATATATATATATATCTTCAAGTCCATCTTGATCGCGGCCCACCTCTGACTCGGTCAAATTCTGGTGATAACACATGCCCCCTGGTTTTGGAAATGACATTTCCAAAATCATTACGTCGTGAGTCATGTCGTGGCGAGCGAAACCGCCGCAGAATCTTCATCATGATGCCTTTCCCCTTCCACTTCTCCACGTGGCCGCAAAATTTTCCTCGTTGGGCATCATCTCCTCGGAAGCTCGTTGTGGCATTGAATCTCCCTCATATCCCTTTTATTTAACCGTTCTAAACAGCTCGCTCCTCCTTCGTCCTTCTCGCATTAGCACCCAAAAACCCTCCTGTGCTACCATGTCTTCTTCCTCCTCCTCCTCCTCCGAGCTTTCCTACGGGTCCTCCTCCTCCCGCGAGACGCCGCCGGACATCCGCGCCCCAGAAGAATGGGACGAGGAAAGCCACGCCTCCTCCATCTGGTCCGAGGACGACAAGTCCTTGACCAGCGGGGATGAAGATCTTCAGTTCCTCGCCGACGGGGAACTGGAGTCAGAAAGTGAGGACGACCGGTTCCCCTGGGACGGCTGCCCCACCTCTGAAGAAGAGGAAGAGGAAGACGACGACGAAGACGACGACTCCCTCGAGGGCTACCCGCTGGCGAAACGCCTCCGCATGTGGTGGGACGACGACAGCGAGCGATGATGAAGACGGGGATGAAGCTCCCGTAGAGGGCTACGGGAGTAGCGACGAGGAGCCCATCGGCGGCGAGTGCTCGATGAGAGTTCCGAGGATGACGACAAGGGCCGCGATGGCCCGTAGATTAGGATCTACTAGTGTAGGCCTAGCAGTAGTAGATTGGTCAATAGACCCTTCTTTTGTTCTTCCTTCTTTGAGCAATCGGCTCTTTCTCTGTAAGAAATCCTGTTTATGAATGAAGAAGTTTCCCCAATTTGACTTTGCCGATTTCTTTTAAACCGATTCCCAATGAGCCGATGGCAACGCATCGGTCTCTCATAATCCGCCCTTCCTTTCTTCGACCACGGGGTGACCGCAATCTTGGCCAAAACTCAAAAAGCCGATGTCAGCGCATCAAGCCTTCATGAACTATCCTTTGTCCTTTCGAACAATGAATTTGAGTTCCGTCGGATCACCACCCTTGACGAAAATCGCGGCGCAGGACTAGCCGATGACCACCCAATCGACTTTCAAAAACAGCAGCATCCACCAGAGCCAGCTGCCCCCGAGTCTCGCCCAAGGCGAAACGAGAGACGAGGGTATGCCCTTCGGACAAATGGACTCGGGCTAGATCATGCCCGAGAGAACTATCATGCGCAGCCAACCGATTCCCAACAAAATCGGCTTTCCGGAGCGAGAGAACCCTCGGGGTGAGCTGCCCCCGAGCTTCTTCGGTCCACTTCTCTGTCTTCGCAGGTCAGATCGGCTCCTTTCCTTTGGTGGATCTGAGGCAACCCACCCTTAGCCTGATCTGCACATCCATGCTGCTCTTGGCATTGTTCTTGAAGAGAGGATCTGAGCCCTTAAACCACTCCATTGAGGAGTTCTTCCATTAGAGTCTCTCTTCGTGGCCCACTTCCTGCTCCATCGATCCTCTGATTATAACAGTTATACCTCTTGAGTCGATGGCCATGCATCGGCTTGCTAAAAAAAATTCGAATTTTTTACGGCCGATTCATGTATCGGCCCCCATACTTCAATACCCATCATCAAAGAATATCTTGGGCTGCTGGGCGTTTGAAAGATACTCCTACTTCATATCCTCGTGTTTATTCTCCACCTAGGTGCCCCCCGAGCCGATTCTGTCAAGAGAGTTGGTGGTATCGGCTCTTTTAGGTATCCCATGTTGGATTAAATGCTGAACCCAGGCAGAATGGATGGTGAGGATAATTTTGGCCGATTGCTGGAATCGGCCTCCACGTTGCTTGCTCGATGAAGGTTTTGTAATGTTCCTCCATAAATTTTTTGGGGCCGATCACAAGGATCAGCCTCGCCACGTTTGCCCATCGATGTTCCTCTTGTTACACGGTCAGTCCGGTGGATAAAACCAGCCCAATCTCTGACTTTACCATGTTGGTGCGCTTGCTGTCGTCCACCTCGAGTGCATCGTGTAATCGTGGAGCACTAAGCTTCGTCGGAAGGACGAGCACCATGTTTGTGCCAGCCGATGTATCATCATCGGCTTTCCTTTGCTTGGGGCGCCACTCTTTTCTTTGTGGCCGACCTTCTTCGTCCAGGTTCGCTGAATTTTGGCGGCCAGATCAGGCCGTGCCTTCCTCAACGTATGCAGGTACAATCTTTCAGCTTCCTCCAACCCACGCAGACGCTGAACCCTTCGCTTCTGGGAACGGCTGAGCCCATCAGGGCACCACCTTGGCCGATGATACTTATCTTCTTGATCATCGTCCTCTAGTTCCTCGAGATCTTCCACCCGAACGGACTCAGCATGCTTGTACCGAGGCGGGAGAGGCCCTAGACGTTTGAACACGGACACGTTAGCTGCATCCTTCTTCTTCTGTTTGCATTCTGGGCAGTTGCCGATTGTTGGCAATCGGCTCATTCCTGAGTCCCAGCAATGTTTGAAGAAAGGACAGTCCCAGTGCCTATCCATGTCATCCTACCCCCTTGACCTCCCTCTAGCGTGACGCTTGTACCCGTCGTTGATTCCATCATGCCGACGGTACCTCCTGTCCTCTGCATTAGACCGACAATCCCTCTCATCATCTACGTCGTAGCGCCGACGTCGGTCGTACTGCTGCTCATATTTGTTGAGGAGATGCACGGAGAGTGGACGTTGATACCGCACGCTTCTCACTTCCTCCTCTGTCGACGTACCGTCTCGTCATCATCTTGGGGCCGGTCGTGTGGATCGGCCTCCTCTTTATCCTTGCCACGGGAGTGGCTGCTTTCTCGCTTCATCTTTGCCATGGCGGCTTGCAAGCCATGCCATGTTGACACCAAAGGAGAACTCTGGCTCGCATATGGAGTGGCTGAGATCCACCACATTGACGCCAGGCAACGGACGTGTGTTTCCATTGAGCTTGATACCGTGCGAACGGGTCTTCTCGAAGGAGCCGATGAGTTCGGCTTCGAGGGCTGCCTTGATCTCGTCATGCTTCTTCTTGAGCTCGTCAGGCAGATCCTCGTACTTGACCGGGGTGCTTTCCGCCATCCCGGATGTAGATGGCGATGCGGTGGATGTCGAATATGGTCCCACCGGGCGTGCCAGAATGTGTTGACGTCAGAAACCCACCGGCGGGCAGCGACGGGCAACACAGTAGAGCCGGGAACAACTAGGGCTGCGGCTGGCCCCGGCCCTCGGAGCGACGGCCCGCAAAGCCTCCTCGGTCACACGTCCGATGCTATCGCAAGGGCGTGCCACCTGACCTATACCCGGTCGGGAAGGTGTTGGATGATGCCTCGCTTAGTTTCCTGCATGGCATACACGTAAACATCAAATACGAGCCTCGATCGGCTCTCGAGTTATCCCGTGAATCGGCTCAAAGAGCCGATCCACCCATGATTCGAACAAGGTGTCCGAATATATGGTGGTCCTGCTTGATCAAGATAAAGCTAATGAGATCTACGACGATTTAGGGTTTTCACCGCATAATCGGATCATCCTACTCACGATTGGGCCTCGCGCTCGCGTACGGTGATCATAAGCCGATCCTAGACAGGGCCTAAAAACCAACACGAGGTTGATCCCGGAACATCCTGTCTAGGGCTAGCGAATTACACCCTACACGCCGCTGGATCCTCCAACCCTTTGTAGGGCCTAACTATTGCGGATATTAAACTAATCCTTGCAAAGCAAGGAGCAACCGTAACGGATCGGATCTACTAAACTATGATCAAGGGGGTGCCGCCCCTACACCTAAGATAGGTGTAAGGGCGGCTAGATGTATAAGGGTCGCACTACGACAGCATATGATACGAAGAACAATGCTAACCCTAACACACCTAAGATAACTACGTTGCTCGCCATCAAAAAGGCTTCAGCACGAGCAACGCATGAACAACGAGATAGGCTAATGCTGCCTAGATCGCAAGATGCGATCTAGGCAGCATGGTGCTTACCGGAGAAACCCTCGAGACGAAGGAGTTGGCGATGCGCCGAGATTTGTTTGTGTTGAACGTTGGTTGTTGTTTATTCCATAAACCCTAGATACATATTTATAGTCCAATGGACTTTCTAATTCAGGCGTGCACCTAACCGTGCACGGGTAAAACTCTAACTCCTAACAGACACGTATCCTACTATGGTACAGATACACGGGCAATTAGCCCAAACTTGGTACACAAGGCCGATTCACGCATTTCTTCTATATATATATCTTCAAGTCCATCTTGATCGCGGCCCACCTCTGACTCGGTCAAATTCTGGTGATAACAGAGTGTTACCTTCTGAAGAGGGAAAAGGTCCCATGAAGTCAAATCCCCAACAATCAAACGGTTCAATAACAAGAGTATAATTCATAGGCATTTCATTGCGTCTGGAGATATTACCAACCCTTTGACATTCATCACAAGATAAAATAAACTTCCTTGCATCTTTGAAGAGAGTTGGCCAATAAAAACCTGATTGTAGAACCTTTTGCGCGGTTCTATCTCCAGCGTGATGTCCTCCATAAGCACTACCATGACATTTACTCAATATCTCTTGTTGCTCATATTCGGGAACACATCTTCGCAGAATACCATCCACTCCTTTATATAAGTGTGGGTCATCCCAAAAATAATGCCTCAAGTCATAAAAGAATTTCCTCCTTTGCCGAGCTGAAAAGGTTGGAGGCAAGTACTTGGAAACAATAAAGTTAGCATAATCAAGCATACCAAGGACCTGTCTCGCGAGCTCACCTTTATTACGACCAATTGTTCATTTGGAAAACTATCATTAACGAGAACAGGATCATAAGCAATATTTTCCAATCTAGACAAATTATCAGCAACAGGATTATCAAGCACCTTTCATATCTACAATATGTAAATCAAATTCTTGCAACATGTAGTACCCATCTAATAAGCCTTGGCTTAGCATCTTTCTTTTGCATAAGGTATCTGATTGCAGCATGATCAGTATGAATAGTAACTTTTGAATCAACGATATAAGATCTAAACTTATCACAAGCAAAGACTACAACTAACAATTCTTTTTCAGTAGTAGCATAATTTCTTTGAGCAGCATCAAGAGTTTTACTAGCATAATGAATAACATTCAGTTTTTTATCTACTCGCTGTCCAAGAACAGCGCCTACAAAGAAAATCACTAGCATCACACATAATTTCAAATGGTAAGTTCCAATCAGGAGGTTCAACTATAGGGGCAGCTTGTTAAGGCTTTCTTTAGAGTTTCAAAAGCTTCCTTACAATCATCATCAAAAACAAAAGGTACATCTTTTTGAAGAAGATTAGTAAGAGGCTTTGAAATCTTGGAGAAGTCTTTAATAAACCTCCTATAAAACCCAAGCATGACCAAGAACACTACGAATACCTTTAACATCCCTAGGATAGGGCATCTTCTCAATGGCTTCAACTTTAGCTCTATCAACTTCAATACCTCTCTCGGAAATTTTATGTCCCAATACAATTCCTTCATTAACCATAAAGTGGCATTTCTCCCAATTAAGAAGAAGGTTAGTTTCTTCACATCTCTGCAAAACTTTATCAAGGTTCCGCAAGCAATTATCAAAAGAATTTCCATAGACGGAAAATTCGTCCATGAATACCTCTACAATACTCTCAAAAAAGCCATGAAAAATAGCAGACATGCATCTTTGAAAAGTAGCAGGAGCATTACATAAACCAAAAGGCATACGCCTATAAGCATAAGTTCCATAGGGACAAGTGAAAGTGGTTTTCTCTTGATCCTTAGTTTTAACAAAGAATTTGTGAAAACCTGAATAACCATCAAGAAAGCAAAAATGAGTATTTTTAGATAACCTTTCTAACATTTGATCAATAAAAGGCAAAGGGTAATGATCTTTCTTAGTAACCTTATTAACTTTTCGATAATCAATGCACATTCTATACCCTACAACTACTCTTTGAGGTATGAGCTCATCATTATCATTAGGCACAACAGCTCATTCCTCCTTTCTTAGGAACACAATGCACGGACTAACCCATCTACTATCGACAATAGGATATATAATACCAGCTTCAAGGAGTCTTAATACCTCATTTCTTACCACATCCTTCATCTTAGGAATTAGACGACGCTGAGGTTCAACAACAAGCTTCGCATCATCTTCCATATTAATGGCATGTTGGCAAATAGAGGGAGAAATCCCCTTCAAGTCATCAAGAGTGTAGCCAATAGCACCTCCTGTTTCTTCAAGTATTTCCAATAACCTTTCTTCTTCAAACTCGAAAGCTTAGAACTAATAATAATAGGATATATTTTCTTATCATCAATATGAGCATATTTAAGATTATCGAGCAATGGTTTTAAATCAAAGACAGGATCTTCCTTTGGTGGTGGTGTTGTACCCAGATCTTCCACCGGTAAATCATGCTTAAGAATAGGTTGACGAAGGAAAATTTCATCAAGCTCATCTCTTTCTTCCCTAAAAGCTTCACTCTCACAATTCTCCAAATGTTGCTGCAAAGGATTACTAGGAGCAAGAGCAATAGATGCACACTGTTCAACTTTAAAATCACTATTAGGCGAATCAATTTTATAAGGAGTTTTGGTAAATTTAGAGAAGTTAAACTCATAAGATTCACCAGCAAATTTAGTCAAAATTTTCTCTTTCTTGCAATCTATAATAGCTCCACAAGTATTTAGAAAAGGCCTACCAAAAATGATAGGACAATATTTACTAGCAGCAGTACCAAGTACCAAAATGTCAGCAGGATATTTAATCTTACCACATAGAACTTCCACATCTCGAACAATACCAATTGGAGAGATAGTTTCTCTATTAGCCAGCCGAATAACCACATCAATATCTTCAAGTTCACAAGAACCAATTTCGTGCATAATCTCCGTGTAAAGCTCATAAGGAATAGCACTAATACTTGCACCAATATCACATAAACCATAATAACAATGATCACCAATTCTAACGGATAGCATAGGAACACTAGCTTGCTTGGACTTATTAGGATGTGAAACAATATTAGAGGCATCTTCACAGAAAATAATATGACCATCCTCCACATTTTCAGTCACAAGATCTTTAACAATTGCAACAGCAGGTTCAACTTTTATTTGTTCTTCAGGTTCTATAGGTTTCTTTTCACTTTTATGAACCGCACTATTTATAACGAGTACTCCTTCATTTTAGCAGGGAAAGGAGTTTTTTCAATATAAGCTTCAGGAATAACATGATCAACAGCTTCAACTACAACACATTTATTTATAGATGAATCAATTTTATCTTTATACTCGTTCATGATACTTATCAAAGTTCTTCTTAGGCAATTCATAATGAGAAGCAAAAGCTTTATAAAGATTTGCAGCAACTTGAGAATCAAGACCATAAGTAGCACTCATATTACGAAATTTATCGGTATCCATAAAAGCTTCAATGCATTTATAATCATAATTTATACCTGATTCTCTATCCTTGTCGTTCTCCCATCCTTCGAGTATTTTCTTGGATCCGATTAAGAAGGTCCCTTTTAAACTCTTCCTTGTTGCGTGTAAATGATCCAGTAACAAGAAGTATCCAGCAAGGTCTTGTCTTGAAAAGAAAGTCTTGCATAGAAATTATCAATAATAATATTACCAGGAAGCTCATGAATGGGGCATTTGAGCATTAAAGACTTCAATCTCCCCCACGATTGGGGAATACTCTCTCCTTCATGAGGCCAAAAATTATATATGCGATTCCGATCTTTGTGAATCTCACTTGGAGGATAAAACTTAGAATAAAACCGGGGCACAATATCATTCCATTCAAGAGAATCCCCATTATCCAGTAATTTATACCAATGCGCCGCTTTACCGACAACGATATAGAGAATAGTTTCTTCCTCACTTCATCCATAGCAATACCTGCACACTTGAATAAACCGCATAATTCATGTAAGAACAAGTAAATGATCTCCAGGGTGGACAGTTCCATCCCCCGTATAACGGTTATCCACTACACGTTCAATAATTTTCATAGGTATTTTGTATGGTATTTCTTCCTTACCTCGGCGCCTCATCCACTACCTTTGCGAGTAGAAGTAGATTTCCCAAATAAACACTCAAGAGAAGATCTCTCCATAATGAATTATAGCAGACGAGTAGAAATAAAATCAGCACAAACAAGTAGAAATTTCCCTTACCAATAGCGCTTCACTCCCCGGCAACGGCACCGGAAAATAGTCTTGATGACCCACAAGTATAGGGGTGTATCGTAGTATCTTCGATAAGTAAGAATGTCGATCCCAACGAGGAGCAGAAGGTGTTGACAAGCAGTTTCGATGAAGGATTCACCGTAAATGCTCACAGACAAGTATTCAGGGGGTTTTGATGTAACAGATGAATAAAGTACGAGTAAGTAAAGTGCGAGAGTAATAATTGCAGTGAGTGGCCCAATCCTTTTTAGCACAAAGGACACGCCGGTTTGTTTACTTATAATAACCAAACGTTCTCGAGGACACACGGGATTTTAGTCTAGTGCTTTCGCTACATACGGCTAATTAATCTTCATTGTTTTGATAAGTGTTGTGTGGGTGAACCTATGCTAATGTACCGCCCTTCCTAGGACTAATACATACTTGTGATTATACCCCTTGCAAGCATCCGCAACTACAAGAAAGTAATTAAGATAAATCTAACCACAGACCTTAAACTCCGAGATCCTCGCTATCCCTCCCGCATCGATATACCAACGGGGCTCAGGTTTATGTCACTCCGGCAACCCCGCAATTGGCAAACGAGTACAAGATGCATTCCCCTAGGCCCATATAGGTGAAGTGTCGTGTAGTCGACGTTCACACGACACCACTAGAAGAATAACACCACAACTTAAATATCATAACATTGAATATTACTCAACTATACTTCACTACTAACATTTAGACTTCACCCATGTCCTCAAGAACTAAACGAACTACTCACGAGACATCATATGGAACATGATCAGAGGTGATATGATGATGAATAACAATCTGAACATAAACCTTGGTTCAACGGTATCACTCAATAGCATCAATAACAAGTAGAAATCAACACCGGGAGAGTTTCCCCTATCAAACAATCAAGATCAAACCCAAATTGTTACAGCGGTGACGGCGTGCAGCGGTGGAGACGGCGGTGATGATGATGAAGATGATGAATATGATGGTGATGGTGATGGAGATGATGTCCAGCTCGATGATGGTGACGATGGCGTCGATTTCCCCCTCCGGGAGGGAATTTCCCCGGCGGATCTTAGCCTGCCGGAGAGTTCTTTTCTCTCTGGTGTTCTCCGCCCCGCAGAGGCGGCTGTGGCTCTTCGCGATGTACCCCTGGAGCTTAGGTTTTTTGGACGAAGGTGTACGCGAAGAAAAGGAGGCGAGAGGGGGCTGTGGGCCCCCTCCTCACAGGGCGGTGCGGCCAGGCCTTGGGCCGCGCCGGCCTATGGGGTGGGCCCACCTCGGGTCCCCTCGGCTCCCCCTTCTGGCTCCCTTCGTCTTCTGGAAAAATAGGATTTTTCATATAATTTCCGTCAACTGTTGATCTTCCGAAATATTGCATTCTGACGGCGCTTTTTCAGCAGAATCCTGACTCCGGTGCGCGATCCTCCAATAATCATGAAACATGCAAAATAGATGAAATAACATAAGTATTATCTCCAAATATGAAATATATCAATGAATAACAGCAAATTATGATATAAAATAGTGATGCAAATTGGACGTATCAATAACCGGAAGGTGGATTATTAGTCATAGACTCAGTTGGATTAACGGTCTATGTATTATGTTGTAATGCCCAAACGAATCTCATAGTAATCATCTTGTTATGTATGGTCTTTATTTTGTTCACCCAGCATGTTATTTATCTTTATGGAGAGACATCTCTAGTGAATTGTGGATCCCGGTCCTCTTTCTTTTACACTGATAAAATCATCATGTTCTATTTACTTACTGCAAGCACTGTTCTCTTTAATTCCACTGCAAACAATCATCATATTTCCACACTATACATCTAATCCTTATTGTTCAGCAAAACCGGTCAGATTGATAACCTCACTGTAAGTTGGGGCAAAATATTTTGGTTGTGTTGTGTACAGGTTCCACATTGTTGCTGACGCCGGTAGTGCGTCCTGCCAATAGTCAGCTAGCAACACCTTCAGAAGTCAAGCCTTTCTCCTACTGGTCGATTAAACCTTGGTTTCTTACTGAGGGAAAACTTGTTGTTGTGCTCATCATACCTTCCTCTTGGGGTTCCCCAACGATGTGCAATCTACACTCATCATTCATCATCACCATCAGCTTCATCAAAATCATCACCATCACCATCAATGTTGTTTATCTCGTTGTAATCCATCGACCGAGGATTCGATTACCGGAGGTCAACAAGGGCCACATCCCAAGTACTAGGCAACACAAGTCGACTTAGCACCAAGCCAAGGCAATGTGGTGTTCAAATAAGAAGGCATGAAAAGGACCTAAGAAAAAATATTATGCCTCCAGCCAGCCAATCTGGGTTCTAGACAAGATCCGCACCCAAGAGTGGTCATATCATGTGGCCGGTGAACCTATGGTATCATAGGAAAAGCATATAATGCTTCCCGGTGATATGAAGAGTCTGCATGCAGGATGCTGACAGAAGAAATGTCTCTTCTTAAAATGGCATCTCCAACATACCCGCCTTTTGTTGCCAAGGTTTTTGAGGGAATAGGTTTTGTCCATAAACACCCCGCGGACGTTTTCTTCCTTAGAATTGAAGACATATTCTCCATGTTTCACATGAATAGACTTCACGAAAACATGGTCCGCCTATTTGGGCTTAGTGAGGCCTACTAGGAAAGAAAACAATAAGATTTATCCCTTATCATCACGATAGCGGACCCCTACTACATGTTAGAGAGCAACTTTTTCACCCATGAGAACAAGCTTAATGTGATGCATTACATCTAAAATTTCTTCTTGGTGAATAAGGACAAAGAAATCTTTATGATGTCATATTTTTCCCGAGTAAGTCACTCACTAGCAAACATAAGTTACTTTCATATATATATTTCAATCATTCTTTTGCATGTACTTCGAAGCCTATATTGTGGATATGATGGTCAGTGATTATGTTGCACAAACCTATATTGCACGCTCATTGTTTTGCACTTGAAGCACTCACACGCCATGTATTTTGACTCGGGAAGTGCGACACCGAAAAACTACACCAACATCAAGAACATTTTGGATCATGCTCTCAACCGCCACTACTTGAAGGGAAAAAGCTTTAAAAAAGTAGTTACTTTGCAAGGCATGCATGTATTCCGGCCACAAATTGGAGTGCCCCTGCATCAAGAAACCAACAAATAGCACGAGGGAGGCATTCTAAACCATCCATCACATGCAGGAGTTTGTACGGAATCAGCGGCTACTTATGGAACCATCTACTCAATGGGTCAAGGATTTTTCCAACTCTATCGCATTCAACATAAGCTTGGCCAACTCATCTGGAAGGATGTCTGCGGTGAGGAGGGGTTGTTCTACTATGGCTCTGTAAAATCAAGTCAGAGGGAGATATAAGAGTGCTCTCATCTACATGGAGACCATGGGGACTTCATGACGTTTGATGCCATTCACCCATTCCCGCCGAGGTTGAGTAAAAATGACGACATTGTTGCTTAATCTGTATAACAAACTTGGCTACATTTAATTTTAATGATCTATAAGTCGTGTGTTGTAAATATTATTACTAAAACCGCTGACCTCTTTTGTGCTGTGTATTTATATGAGTCTCATCTCTGGATACTGGACTTTTATTCAAACACACTTGCCGATGATTTTACTCTAGCGATATCTAATGGAAGAGGCAACCCATAAGACCATATCCAATGCCCATGCACATTGATTGCGTATTTGACTTGGTCTTTCTTTTTCGTGTGTCTTTATATGAGGCTCATCCCTCAATACTTGAAATATTTTCTAATGCACTTCGTAGAATTGGTTTTTCGGCTAGGAGATAAACCTGAGTTGTCAACTAAAGGTATTAACAACCGACTTACATGCGAATCTACGATGAGATTCACCATTTGAAAGATGAACTGTCATACAAGCATCAACCTTTATATTTTAAAGACTTACATGAATATAAATATCCATCATTGAATGTGTGCCAAGTCTATAATAAAAAGCACAATGGGATGCATAGACCTTTGTTCATAGCTACTATCTTTCAATCAAAGCTAAATATTGTTTCCCAATAGCATCTTACATGCATCATTATATATCTAAGAGAACACAAACAATATACACATATACTACCACTTCCTTGTAAGTATTAATGAAAACATGCTGCAAGTACTTAATATTGTTAAATTGCATACATAAATGTAACAAAGGTTGTCATACCTATTTTTATCAATTCATACATGTTGATTCATCATTGTTGGTCTTCCTGTCTCTAAATTAAATGCAAATTTCACTCACATATAAAATAAAGTTGATAGAATGTAATTTGGTTCATGTAGGACTACACTTATAACAAGTTTTAACCCAAAATACTGCGAGCTTCTCATCAAATAAACTTCATCATAGGGTGTTTCTTATAGTGTATATAATCGAGATAACATCATTAGGCTTATTGGGGATCATTTCCAAGTTCACCTAATCACTTTTAGAAATAAAAATCAAAATCTACCAACAAATTACTGAAGCGGTACAACCCATTTTTCCCCTACTTAAACATCTCAGTATCCTTTTCCAATTTTTGTACACATAGAGGGGGAAAAGTTATAGTTTCTTGCAAAATTTCAAATCAACTGGAGTTACAAAAAGAACATGAGAAATAAAATGGTGAACAATAGAATTCTTGTCAAAACGAAAATCTTTTTGTTGTTTTTGGTTTTTAAATGAAAACTTTTTCAGTTTTAGATTTTACTTAAAGGAAACGACATGCATGAAGCAAGGAAGTAAAAATCTTTTTGTGTTTTCCTTTTTAAGCAATGAAACTACAACTTTAAAAATATGACACGGTATAAACAATGAAAATGAAGGGTGAAAATCATACTCCCCTAAGGTTGGGTGGAAGCTAGTAGCCCGAGTTGTACTGGTATGCCGCCCAGCTACTTGATCCGGCATCGTAGTTGGGTATTGGCTCCCATGGCATGTCCTCCTTTGGTGTTGGTACCTCTTCCCATGGACAAAGGGTCCTCCTCTAGAGCTATCCACTTGTCGGTGCGTATTTTAAAATATTTAAGACGAGGCAAGTGTGTGGTTTAAATTGGCCACGTCTAACCATGTACTTGTACACATACATATCATCATCCCACCATGAAAATATATCCATGTTATGCAGGATGTTCACGTCTAGGAGGTTAGATTTATTAACCAAGATATCCTTGTTTATGATTTTTCTTTCATCCTTTATATAATCACAAATCATGGTGGCTATAGCTCCAGCTTAAATGGGTGTGCTATTATTATGTGATACTACAAATGATAAAGTTCTAGCAAGATTGACCCCTAAATTATATTCTGGAATTCTACCCTCTTTTGCACACCTCTATAAATATAAAATGGGACCATCGCAACCAATAGAATTATTTATATCTAGAAATCCCCAAACGAGAAACAATGCAAAGTATCTAAGCCCAGGGTGCGGAATATGTGAAAGTTTACCCGCATGAATCTCATCAGGAACATCCACACTAATGGTGCTTCAGAAAGCTCTAATATCAGCATCAGTATCACTAGGAATTTCTCCCCAACTACCATCATTTGGAAGATGGTATTACAGAATTCATCTAGGTACGTGACAAATATTTTATCTTTCATAACAAACTTAACATTGAAGGTGCTTTCCTTCCCCTTACATTTCTTACTTACCTTCACTTTCTGGTAGTCAAACCTGAAGGTGGCAACAAATTCACGACTCAAATCAGCATATGTTTCTTGGCGATGACGAGCAAACTCAAACAATCCGGTTTGAGATGTGAAGTGGTTGAGGTCCTCTACCAGTCCCCAATACTCCAACACCATGGGGTCTTGCCACCTTGTATTGTGCACATCCAATTCCTCTTCCTTGTCCAACATGTCGTTTTCCATTGCTGGGCTTCTTCATAGTTGAACGAGACCTTTGCAGTAGCCCTTCTTGTCTTGCCAAAGACTGAGCTAATGCCTTTTCCTTTGCTCATGATGTTGGAACCCTTGCAGCACTTCAACAAAAATCACTAAATAATTAGATGTAGCAAGGTGTAACTAATCAAGAGTACTCATGGAGTCTCTTCCAAGCAAAGTTATGCATTATTTCAACTTAAAAACACAAAATCCATGGATTTCTCATGCATGAGATGTGGCACCAAAAGCAGTAATTTTATCATAATACACATCATTGAATCAAAACTAAATTGGATGAGTGGAGGAGTCACATACCAAGGAGCAATTTCACCAAAAGAATTTGAAAATAAGTGCCTAAACTTTCAAATCAAAGTTTAGGCAGCAAGGGGGCACGTGATTTTTTTTTGAGAAGCACCTAGTCGAGTTTTCAGTGGAGGAGACGAACCTGGGAGATTGGCTCTCACGTAACACCTCATGTGATCCCCACAAGTGTAGGTGGCGTGGAGTACACGATCGCCCATGCCACTAGTGCCCTTACGGCCCCTGGATCACTTACGAAGATGTTCTTTGATGTGGTGGATCCTTTGCACCGAAAAATGACCTGGTAATTAGATAATCAAAGAAATTAGTTGTGTGGGATTTCTTAGAGCTCAAAAATGGTCATATCGGGTAATTATATATTCAAAGAAATTCGAATGGAGTAAGAGATTTCAAATAACATTCCATGCTACTATAGCAAATTTTCAATGGGAATCATCTTCTCATCATTATCTTATTAGTAATAAGGTTGATCAAGTCTCATTATCACTATGATAAGGATAAAAAATGATTTAATTATTACCATTAGAGAGAATTATTCAGGGTACCTCGCATTTGATTGGTATAGTCATAATCATTATTATTTTATACTTTGATTTAGGAGGTGGCCCTCCTACTTCCTTCCCACCTTAAAGTTCTCAACTAAAGATACTAGTTACTTACTCATGTACGGATCCTCTATGAGTGTTCAAAGGTTGAAAGACTAGAATGGTACAACATAACATGGGTATTTAGTTTGCAATGCAAGTATGGTGAATCATTAGTCAATAATTGACAAAATCAGAGGCTTCAAAACCTTATCATGTTGATTCAAGCAAAAAGTGATGTGAGAAATGTGTTTACTGTCACTATCTAATAATCTTGCCTTAATAGTTTCACCATATGTTATCTTCCTTGCAACATGTATAAACACTGGAACACCGATAGAATGATTTTTTCGAATACTTTGCTATTCATTAAAGAAACAATGTTTTGAATACTTGTTGTTATTAAACTGTCATGCATGCATAGAGCGAAGTTCTTGCCAAAGTCTTTTATCACTTTTGCACTGCGTTTGAGTTGTTTGAGGAAAAACAACGAACTAAGCTTGGGGGAGCAGGAAATAAAATCTGGTAAAAGTACAACCCAAGTTTTTAAGTGAAACATGGACTGTGGGCACCGGAACCTCACGAGAAGGGCCACGAGGCCCAAACGAGAATAGGTGGCGCGACCCAAGGTGGGGCCCACACCACCTAGCCATGTTTGACACTCGGACCATCATCGTGAGTGAGTAGTTCTCTTTAGGCATGTGAGGTGGATGGAGATTGGATGAGATTGATCATGTAATCATGCATACGTTGAGATTTGAGGTAATTATCTGGAGGAACTTTTCTGGCAAAGTGATACCATAACATACATCACGACATGGTCCCCTGCTGCTACCCGTGCCCTACAAAATGGCAGCACCCGCGCCTTTGCTGCAAATTTGCATCACTTGGGGCAATATATAGGGCATGATGTAAAAAAATTGCAACACCAAATAGAGATAGGGCGTCTGCTAGAGCACCATTTTGACCTCTGATGTACTAAAAATTTGTTTTACATCATCAGTTAGAGATGTTGTTAGGATGTTAAATTTATAAAGCTGCCACCCCTAGAATGACAAAATTAATTTCCATTGGGATGCATGAAATTGTTGTTGTCGGTATAATATTTGTGTGTATGGTGTGAAATCTGTAATTATGATATGTGTACATTGAGCTGTGAAATCTGCGGAATTACCAAATGCAAAATGCTCATTACAAAGGGTGAAAATCACAAACGTGTCGCCAATGTGGTCACAAACGGTGCCTCACAGTTGTCACATCGGGCAAGGATCGCCATATTTGCCAATGAAAATTTTCGGCTGGCAATGTAGCCATGTCACATAGGAAAGTTAGAAAGTCGCACCAACAGCAAAAACAAAAGGTGACTCCAATAACAAGCGCATCGCGTTGACATGCATCTCTTATGAATTTTCACATGGACAGGCAATTAGAAAGTTACAAACAGTCACATTTGGGGACATACAGAAAGGCAGAAAAGGAAGTAAGAACAAAATATAAAACTTTCAGCTATAACCATATATCATGCATGCATCCCATACGATTAACAGCCCTTCATCATTTATCAAACACGCAGATCCCGAGGTCGCCGTCAACGCCGGTGCCGGCCGAGCTCAACAACCCGGTCCACCTCTCCATTTCATCCCTGCCGTCGCTGTTGAGAAACAACAATGCGGCCATGTCATCGTCGTCATGGTGATCCAGCTGCGCCTGTGAGCTCGCACAGACTGCCGCCGCGGTAGACGACGCTGGATTTCCCTCCAGAGCTCCGCACTCCGCAGGGCTTAGCTGCGACGCGACGAACTTGTCCAGCGCCCTCCAGTCCGTGGTGGTCTCATTGTCGACCCGGGCGGTCTTTCCGGGTCGCCGCCTGCGGCCAGCGTCGACGGCGTCTTCCTCCTCCTCCTGCTCGGCCGAGGCCTTCTTCCGCGGGAGCGGCGCGGACGGGCTCTCGAGCTGCGGCAGCTCGACGAGGTGGTTGGAGGTGTACCGCAGGAGGGCGGCGGCGCCGTCCATCTGCTCCGCCTCCTCCTTGAAGCGCGCGCTCCTGCCCATCTGCACCGTCATATTGGGGTTGACGAACGCCGCGGCCGCGCCACCCATGGCATTGCCCTCGTGGTAGGAGTAGTTGGCGTCCCATCTCTCCACCATGCCCCGGTTTGGGTAGGCCGTCCTCTTCTTGAACGCCCTGCACACCACCCATCCTTCTTCCTGCAGACAGACATACAAAGACACTACCCAGTTAGCATCTTGCTAGCTACTATTGGTGTGAAACATACGGCCTTTTGCAAGTTCCACTTGAAATGTCTGAAAATTTCACCTTAAAAAAATCTGTGAATTTTTTGCAGGTGAAAGGAATCTACAAAGGTTAGCTATAGCTCCCCCTCACTGGTAGTGGAGTCCTGAAGCTTTGATTTTCTTCCTAGTAGTGATAGTGCAATGTATCTGATGAGTACTACTAGTCCTAGCTAGTTGCAGACAGCTTGTAAACAATGGCGCGCGTGAAGATGTTCACACCGCGAAACCCTAAACCAGGACATGCATGCGCATGCATTTTCTCTAGGAGAACTCCAAAAAGGTTAGGCAAGTGGCACGGTCAGGATGGCAACACTGGATGCAGCCATGCAGGCTGCCTAGCTACCTTTATCTGGAAGAGTAGAAGACTTTGGAAGACTCACAAAAAGGTGGCTTATCTTGTTGCCGGTGCTTTGCTACCAGTGATGCGTTCCTCTCTATGGTCCATTAGTGGTGTGGTGCTTGAGTTAGAGTCATGCATGCGTCTAGGAAGATTTGTGAGTGCTACTTTAACAATAAAAACCTATTTCTTCTCAGCATGTATAAGGCATCCTGGTAGTATTTGAGAAGTTGTTTTCTTTGTTACATGTTTATTCCTTTTCTGCGAGTGTACATCACACATATATTTACCAGAAAATTTTGAGCGAGCCACTAGGAAAGCCAACTTTGATTTCCAATCTTTATTTCATGTCTGGCTGCATTCACATGATGTCTTAGAGTCTCTAATTTATTAACTCCTGGTTAGCCTTTATTTTCTTGTACAAATCTCATGTACTAAAATATATATAAATACATGCATTAGTGTTATGCTAAATTTTCTATTCAGAAAATTGAGCACTTCTATATCATTTATTCTTGAGGAATTTCATGTTAAACAAAAAAAACATTGTTAAGATGTGTAGTAAATTGAACCGGTCAAGTGTAAACTTGTGATTTTTTAATTGAGAAGTACTCAATATATTCCACAATATAAAGCACATAGGTACATTTGTGGTTAATGTTTTAAACACTGACCACTAATATGATAAAGTGTATAGATTGGGTATGTATGCATGTTATTGTTTTATTTGTGTTTAAATTTTGTATTTGTAATTTTATGACATATAAATGTGATTTATTTTTGTAGGCCTGAATGTGAATTGTAGCCGAACATAACAGAAAACAACAACTATCATGTATATAATTTCGGTTTTGCTAGTTCTTAGCTATCTTGGTTCCCAATTGAGTCCAACAATATTAGATTTGGATCGTCATTCATGCACTTGAGTTTCAAGTTCGATTGCAACTGAGATTTTTCAGTTACAATTTGGATTGCAACTGAACCATGTCAGTTGCAAGTGAGGTTACAACTAGAAAAAATGTCTCTAGAACATTATATTTGCTTCATGATTCATGCTACTAACGAGTTACAACATGGGTTGCAAGTGAGATTTGATGATTTCGTCTAACTGAGAACTATTAGTCACACCCATATAATTAATATGCTTATATTATAGAATATTTAGGAGATAAAAGATAGAATCGTGAAGCTGGAAACATAGAACCGGTTAGAGAAGGATATACATTTTCTCACACCCATTAATTTGATGGAATATTATAAAATTAGGTTGGATTTCAGACGAACTTTCCAAACCTAAGTTGTGTTTTTCTTGATATTAAACATTCTTTAGGTAAATAAAAATAATCAATTTCTGCATGCATGTTAGGAGTTGTACAATTGAGTAACATTCACATATCTCCCGTTGATCTAAAAAAAAATCACATATCTCTACGCCAAGAATAAGCAAGATTCATATATTGAACTGTGGAGTGAACTCTTGCGCGTCGACCTATCAACTTCTTAAATTGCGAACTTAAAGGAAACACTAGATTGAAATGGAAATGCAGTAATGCATAGCTAAATGTCACTCTTGGTACTATTTCTTCAGAAAACGGTAATGAGTCTAGAGAGCTTGCCTGCGGCGGCGCGTTCTCGTCTGTCTCGAGGCGGTACTCGTGCATGATCCAGTCGGTCTTCTGTCCATTGGGAGCCCTGCCCTTGTAGAAGACAAGCGTCTTTCTCATGCCGATGAGCCTGCTCCTCTCGTGCACTGCCTTGTCCCTTCCCGTCGCCTTCCAGAACCCGGCCATGGTGGCCCTGTTCGTCCTCGTCCCCGTCGGGTACTTGCGGTCCTTGAAGCTGAAGAAGTACCAATCGTTCTGCTCCTCATACCCGATCCCACAATGTTCTTCGGTTCATTCAGATTGAACACAAAATTAATTAAAGATCAAGAAGTTGGGAGCAATGCATGCACGTCGGAAACTTGGTCTGAAGAAAGGTACCTGTGAGATCCCATGGCTCGATGCGGTAGAGATCGATGTCGCGGATGACGTCGAGGTCGATCTTCTGTGAGGCAACCTTCTTGCGGAGGTAGTAGCCGACGAGCTCCTCGTCGGTGGGGTGGAACCTGAACCCAGGAGGGACGCATGATTCCATGGAGTCCATATGATCGCCCCCACTACCTGGCCTGCACGACGCACAGGTAGAGATTGATCAAGTTGTGCATCAAATTCAGTAACGCCTAGGCATCTGAATGATATAGCTCTGCAGTAGTACTAGCGCTACTAGTGTAAATAAATAAAGGAGATGCAAGTGTGCATACAAGTGCTCGGGTGAATCATTCGAGACAATGCAAGCCTACATTTCTTTATACTCCGTACTGCAAAGGTAACTGCAGATAGGGGAGTTCAGTTTGCAGCAGAAGGAACAGTAGTGTTGGACTCTTGGTTGGGTGTGGATCGGTAGTGAATGAGTAGCATACAGACCGAAGGGGTAGCAATACTGCAAAGGCAACTGCAGATAGGAGAGTTCTTTATAGAAAAAGATACGATGGTTCGATGAAGGAGTGGTATATAGTACTACTATCTCTGTGAGTGAGTGTTCATGGGTTTCAGTGATCTAGTTAAAATTAATCGAGGCATGTTGGGTTCTGCACTCCAGTTTATCTTATGATGAGTATACTAGTAGTAGCAGCAGGGCAAAGCCTGAAGAAGAGGCAGCTGAGAGGGACAGACAAATGTTTCAAAGTTACAGGTCTAAGAATGATATTGTCGACTGTGGAGTGCGGAATCGGAGGCATGTGGGCAGTAGTCAGCTGGGAATTATAGCTGCAACAGGATGTGGTCTGGTGTGTACTAGCTGAGAATTGGGGTGAATGAAAAATATGCTTGGAAATGTGCATGTACACTATACTAAATCAACATATCCCCGATGGAAAACAATGTTTAAGATTTTTTTAAAAGCGAGTCTAGTTATGAAGTTAAGTGCTAATGATTCCCTACTCATCCTGATCATAAAGCCCTCATGAAATGCAATGCATAGACTCAACTGCAATTCAGAGCCAGACAGCCGGCCAGAGGCATTTTTTTACAGTAAAAAACGCTGCAAATGATGTAGTTTATGTTTTTTTGGCTTGCAGTTTTGCGCATTGGTCGCAGATACAATGTGCTGAAAATAGTGTCAATTTTGTACTCCGGTATCTTTCGACCCTAATCAGCAGTAGCTCTATCAAAATGGTGCATGCACCACATGAAAATAAAACAGAAAAGAGCTAGCAGCACACAACCGGCCGGAGCGGCGGAGCGCACGCGCTTGTATTGCATGCAAATAAGAAACTTGGCATGCTGAGAGGTGTGGGGCAGGGAGCGAAAAGTATAGATGGAGAATAAAACGTGAGGAGAGGAAGGAGAGATGGAGGAATGAAGCTCTTTTCTCGGATCAGGACTGCAAAGGAGACGGCCGCGGCTAAAAAGCCACTCACTGGAGTGGAGTGGTACTCCGGTAGCCAGCCAAAGCATGCAAAGAGAAGGACCATCGGTTCCCTTCCTCTCTTGCACAGCCTCTGACCGCCCTGTCCCTTTGTCGACGAATTTCATGGCACAGCAGTGACACTTCTCTACCTAGCTTGCGCCTTCTGCTAGACTTGCAAGTTGCTACTGCTGGTGACTGAACAATTGTCTGAACTGCACTGCAGTGTCGACCGTACCATGGCCTAGCTAGCTACTGTGGAGTGTGGACTGGACAGTGATGTAGGGTGGATCAAGGAGAAGGTCCAGGGAGATCAATCATTTCCAGTGTTCCACCCTTTGGCCTCTTGTGGGGTGCATGCATGCCCTTGTTGTTCTTGTGTCAATGAGAGAGCTAGGGTAGTCATCAATACCAGATCTCTATCAATATTTTCCTGTATTGCTGGAGGAAGAAAAATGACAGAACAGTCTAAGAAAGGACTTGCTTGGAACATGTGAGCATCTATGCCAAGAGTTGTATTTCTGTCAGAATTTTGGAAATAATCCTATGTTCCGAATCATGCCATAAGGCGGCAGAGTTTACAAATTTAATGTGAAATGTGTAGCAAGGGGAAAATTCTTTCATAGACTATATAAATTATGTGTCGGTACATATTTGACATGTCGATCTCAACGTACTCAACGAAAAACGATAGCACATCAATAGTGGACAAAAGAGCAAAATAGCCTAGTTGGCTAATCAGTGACAAATTTAGGTCGCAAACTAAACTCCTACATGCTAGTTTGCTAAGAAATGTTGCAAGGTAACCATAACATTTGCCAGACTTGCCGCCTTAAAGTATATCTAAATTGGGCCGCATGGTAACCAAGGGAGTGTCAACATTTGGTATGTGCAATGACCCATGTATAGTTAAATGTAAGTGTGTATGAAGAATAATGTTTTAGTATCCTTTCATGTGAAGAAAACTAAATGTGGTCATTGTTTGCACACCAAGCTAAGTTATTTTTTAAAAATTCATTGAATGCACATTAAAATTTCAAATTGTGGGTATCCTGCTAAAACATTCCTTTCATGCACTTCTACTCTATAACATCATGAAAATAATTGGTATATTTGCTTGCAAACAAAAACATGTACAATTGCCACAACCCTTAGCTGGAACGTTTTGCAAATTTGGGTAATTGAATTTACGTGTGAAACAAAAATGGTCTACTTCATAAATCACACGCGAGCGTGTTCCGTTTTGGTGGTCGATGGATGTATACCATATGAAAAAATATTTTAATTTAACTTATTATATTTCAATAAAATATTGTTCCAAATTTATTGTGGTCACAACCCACACACACCTTAAGATTGACTACCTATTTTTGTGGAAAGGAAAGTACTCCCTCCATCCTGAAAAGCAAGTCTTGACTTTGTCAAAATATGCATGTATCAAGACGTGTTTTAGTGTGTAGATACATGCAAATTTAGACAAAGTTGAGACATGTTTTTATGGACGGGGTTTCTAGTTTTTAAACTACATAACAATTTTTTCATGGTCGCAAATGAAAAAACCAGTTATATCATGATCATTACATGCTTTCTTCCTTGACATAAACCAAAAGAACTCTACAAAACTATACAGTTATTGTGGTTCTATAAAAAAAATCTTGTTTATATATGCATCAATGTATTCATAATTCTTAAAAGATTTTATGAAGGGCCTAAGAGAGGAAGCCCCTTATAGGTATTGACATACAAGAATAAAGCACCAAGATTTCAGCGAGGGAGGATGATCAAACCATGATGGATTCTTCGGTTCCAAATAATTCGAGTATTTTTTTTGTTCAGCTACACTAACCTGAGAAGTGGTCCGTTCTAGGAAATATACAAAATGTGGTTAATTTTGTCTCAAATATGCATACAAACTTGGCTAAGTATATCTTAGGTTACATTGTGTAATTCCAATATGCATGCGTGTGCAAATTCAATAATATTTAATCACTCAAATATTTTTTTAAAAATAATTTAACCACTCAAATATGTTGTGTTTCCTTGGACTCAAATGCAATTTTTAAGATCAATAAACATGATACAAATTGAAACTTTTGGATCCATGCATACCAAGAAGCCATGCGGCAGGATATACCATATGTGTGTAATCTTAGAGGATATATGCATATGATATCAAAACGCATAACGAGAAAAATGATCAGCCCCTCATCGTTTCTGTGCATCTACACCCTAAAACAAGAAGCAAGTGATGAGGAAAGCAACAAGGGAGGAGAGAGTACAGATAGAACAAACATCTGCAGTATATATACCTTTCACGCAAAAAGTAAAAACAGAAACTTGACGAAACTAGATCGATCAAGATGCGGCACAGATCGATGAACACCTAATAACTGGAGGGATCGATCAACCAGCAGTAGCTTTGATATATACTCACCTCAGACGATCAGCTACGTGCTCTAGATCACAGATCGATCAGACCCCGATCTCTTCTCCTAGCTAGGATGCACTACAATTTCTTGGTCGATCAGGAAGAGCAGGAAGGTGTGTGTATGGAAGAATGAATAGCTCGATGGAGATCGAGGTGCAAGCTGGAGACAATGAGATAGCTCTCGTAGGTGTATATACAGGAGGGAGAATGGAGAAAGCAGGGCGAGAAGGTGGCGAGTATAAAAAAGGGAGGATGCCGGGGTCGCGCTCTCCTTTCCGTCGCGCGTGGGCGAGGGGGAATGAACGCCTGCGGGACCCGCCTGGTCCCACTGCTGACGTCACGGACCCTTCTTCTAGGTTCCACTCGGTCCATCTCATTCTCCCGGTACTGTGTACTGTTAGGGTGCAGTACAAAAGGAACAGAATGCGCTTAGCAGTAGCTTTGACTCTTTGTCGTCGATCGATCGATCCCCATGCATGTTACATCCACTGCACTTAGCAACTCTAGCTCGCTGGGAAAGCACTCTCGCGATGGGTTGATGCATGGACAGTAGTTGGCCACGCGCGCCCACTTAATTAGCACTACAGCTAATTTGTACACCTTCCTTTCCTAATCAATCTGGTTTTAGGTTCGGTCAAAACACAAAATTTATAAAGTTCTGATGAAGTACATACAAAATCAACATATACAATACCAAATGCATACAATATCTAAAGTATATTTCATGATGCTTCAAGTAATATTGATTTTGTAGATGTTTATATTTTTCTAAATACTTGGTTTAAATTTGATGTTAACCATACGTAAAACTTACCATAGATTGGAGAGGAGGGAGAATGTGTGAATGGGTTAACGGCTTAATAGGGCGTAGCACATCTTTGTTGTTCGGGTATGTTTCCGTAGTGTTCAGTGAGGTTCCTTACGAGTGTTTACTCGGGTTTCGTGTTAGTTGACTGAGTGGCTGCTGTCACGAGATGGCGTGTTCATGTGTGTTGTTGTTGTATGGTTTTCGGCTTTCCACAAGTCAGCGGGCACCTTCTTAATTAATGTATAAGGCAAAGCTTTTGCCTTTCATTCAAAAAAAAAAATTAGCGAGAGGAAGTATGATGGTCGGTCAATTTGGTAATGTAGGTTATCTTCTTACAATCCAATGTTAGTTATATTCTTGTTTATTCATTTGTTATAAATTTTGGACTATACATGCTTTAGTGCTCAAATGATAAATAAGCGAACGGTCGGAGATGGTCGACGATAAGAGTTGTCATCAGAGAGTTACCTTACGCTGTAACATAAACAACAATCATATACCACATTATGTAGCACTCGAGTAATCGAGTGCCAATGTTGGGCGCTAACTAATCTCTATTTATGTGATAGGTGGCACAAACTTCATAAATTTATAAACTGCATAGGCACCTTGATAAAACGGTCAGAAGATAATATTTTCCCTCTTTATGTCTGAAAACACATGCAGTATTTAAAAGATGTCACTAGCAACCCGACATCTAGGCCTTCCAGTGAGGCGCATCTCCTCTCTTTGTTTCACATGCATTCTATTGGTTTTGAACATTTTGAAGACCTTTCTCTCTCTAAAATTTGTACGCCAGACCGATGATTCATTTTTAGAGCCACGGTGGGATCTTTGAAATTAGATCAGGTGTTGCTAAGTTGAAATATTTTCTTGTGAACAATTGCCAGGTTATTACAATTTACTTGAATGATTATAAGTAGGTTATGGCCACTATTAGTTGCTAGATTATAGAAAATTGGTTACCAAGTTTCTCAACTTCATTCTATACCTTCACAATACTTGCAAGAACCTATTTGTTGAATGGTATCATATCCTAGCTGTTGGTATTGCTTTATTACCCACTAACTAGCCCTGATAAAATTGCAATATCCAAAAACATGTAAACAATTATCTAGTAACCATGCACTATTTCCATGTAATGTTATGATGTTGATCTCGCAACCATAATAATATAATCTGCTTTTGTGGTGCGGTGAAAAATAGTTGTCGAAACATAACAACATGAGATCCATATTTAAAGCCCTCATCGAGATGAGCACACCGGTGAAAGAGAAGTTTCTAATTAGATTAATGGTGTGATATAAATCATTTTGATTTCTGGATTCTAGGCATGAGGTGAGTGATTATGTACGCTCTCACTATAAAGAAAAGTTGGAATATGAAGAAATATTGTAAATCTAATATGTATAGTACGGTGTACCTTAATTAATTGGTAAATCACATTTACTGAAATGCTCAAAAACAAAAATCCTCATCTAACAAAGATTTAAGTGTCCACATACGAACATCATGCATTTCACGTGTCCTTAATTTGACCGTGTGAAAAAAAACTGAAACAAGCTAGTCAAACGCATTATGAGTGCCCATATCCTACGGCAGGTTGGGACTTTTTAGCCAAGTAGGGGCCATAGGGTGTTAGAGCAACTCTAACAGAGCCCGTAAATCCCGCCGGAACCGAACTTTTCCGGCGGATTTACGGGTTCGGGCCAAAACGCGCGCCGATCAGTGACCGAAAACATGGGCCGGCCCGAATACGGAGTTCAGGGGCCCGAACATTTCCCCGCACGGCCCCTATTAAAAGGGATCGCGGAGGGGAGTTCGGTTTGCAAACCCTACTCCCCTCCGCCGTCTCCTCTCCCTCCGCCGCCGCTAGACCCCCGCTCCGACGAGCAATTCACGCGCAGCCAGCCACCGCACCTCCACCCTCCGCCGCGCGATGGCCTCCCGTGGAGGTGCTGGCAGCCCAGCCGCGGGATTGGGCGGCGGGGAGTCCCGTCGACGCTGGCGCCGCGAGGAGCCCGACGCCGTCCGGCAGGTGCAGGAATACGAGACGGCGCGCCGTGAAGAACGCGCCCGCCGCTTCCAGCAGGAGATCGTCGAGCTCGACGACGACTAGGAGCTCCAAGCGTCCGCCGCCTCGCCTTCCACCGCCACCACCGCCGTCGTCGCGCGTAGAGGCCGCCTGGCCGATTTTTGGGAAAAATTAGATCGCGCTGCTGCGGATATTAGTTAATTTAGGTTATTAGTTTGAATTATGTAAAGTTTGGTGCTCAATCGGAGCAACAACTATCGTCTATATGTGTTCATCGATGAATTCTCCCGCGAGATTTCTAATTTCATGTTTTCAGTTCGTCTTTACGGTTTCTGTTCTGCGCCACTGCCAAAAACGGACAAACTCTCGTTTTCGGGAGACTGAATCCTTTTTTTTCGGTTTGCGTTTTTTCGGGCTCTGCTAGAGATGCCCTTAGAGCATCTCCAGTCGCGTCCCCCAAAGCAATTTGGGGCACGCCGGACCAAAAAAACGGTTCCAGCCGCGTCCCCCAAAGCCCATTTTTGTCCGGCGCGCCCCGATACGGTGTCCGGCGCCCCGAGCCCGTCCCCGTCCCACAGGGGACGCACCGGGCACACCGGACACAACGAAAAGCGACGCGGGCCCGATGCGTCAGCAGCTCGGAAGCCTAAAACCCCGTCGCCTACCTTTGGTCAAGCGGCGTTAATGGCGTCCCTGTTTTCCCAGGCGACGCAGGGACGCGTCTCGTCGTGCATGGCCGCGTGGCCGTCCGCGCCGGCGTTATTGCGTGCAACCACCCGCTGCCTCCGCTGTACATTAAGACGCCCTGCAGTTCGTCCCCCAGTTTCTCACCGCTCCCAAACCTTCTCGTCGCCGCCGCCTCCCCCGTCCCAGATCTTTTCCTCGCCGCTCCAAAAATGTCGGGCTCGTCCTCCCGCAAGATCGCCGCGGCGAACGGCTTCGGCCGCGGCAGCCTAACCGTGCCGGAGGCGTGGGCGTTGTACCACGCCCAATATCCAGTCCCGCCGGACATGCGGCTGCCAAGCAGCGGCGGCTGGAAGATGGCCGCCGCCGCCGAAGCCGGGCACGGACCAATGGAGGGACGGCATCAAGGCCCGGCAGGCTCAACTCACCGCCGACGAGCGGTTGGATCCGACGTGGGCGGCCAACAACAATGATGACTGGTGGAAGACGTACTTCAATGCGAAGTACGACGTCGAGATGCACAGCACCCACAAACTAGTCGGCGGGCCCAACAGCTGGAACAAGGACGGCCGCGCCCTGTTCTGGGGCGTTCCGGGGCGCACCCTCGAGAACGTCATCCGCGGCATCCGCAACGGCGCTCCAAGGTTAGAGACGTCGTCGTCACCGCCACCATCTCCTCGAGGAGGACCAGCGCAATGGCAGCCGAGGAGGACGATGTACTCGTCCTCCTCGAACTCTTCTTCCTCAGGACCGGCCCGATCGACGCCGTCCTCGTCGTACCGCTCGGCGCCCTACAGCGTCCCCAAACACGAGGTGAAGGAAGGAGCCGCCGACGCCCGTCAACACGAGGCGTGGCGGCAGCGGCAGCTGGCGGCAGCAAGAGAGGCGCGGCGGCGCCCTCCTCGTCCCGAAGCCGGAGGTGAAGGAGGAGCCGGAGGAAGCGGCGCAGGCAGCGCTGCTGGCGGAGTACGAGCGGCAGCGACGGCTCATCGCCGGCAGCCGACGACCCCGAGGACTGCCCAGGTCTGCGGGCGGCGTTCTTGGCGTCGCTCAACGACAAGGACGCCTGGAGGAGCGACGTCGAGACGGCGATCGCCATGTCCATCCGCGACTCCGGCAAGCCGCTCGTGGACCTCACCGACGACGACGAGGCAGGACCAAGCGGCTTGGTGAAGGACGAGCCCGTCCCCGAGCGCGCCAAGCAGGAGGTCATCACCGACGAGATGTACAACTTCCAGCAGTACTACGACGCCTCCGGCCGCCGCAAGTACTTCTAGATTAGGTTTAGTTTAAATTTAGTCAAATTTCGTTCGAATCTATGTAAGTTTGGACGAATCTAATCGAATCTCGCTTAAGTTTAAAATTTCCGAAATTTTGTGGGGGCCGCGACTGGGGAGCGACGTCCCCCAAACGCGGCACGAACGAAACACGTCCCCTAAACGTTCGATCCGGCGCGTTTTGGGGGACGGTTTGGGGGACGCGACTGGAGATGCTCTTGGAGCATGTTGTAAAATGTTTTTCTTCCGTGGTTACGTCGGGCTTTGCTGTGATCGTCGAGTGCATGTTCTTACCAGTGGTACCACACACTGTGCTTTCAGCTGTCTATTGGACCATGCTGCCCAATCGACAGATGAACAAGTTACTCAGTGCATAGACCCGTACAGTTGTCCAGGTATAATGATCAATTCTTTATATCATTGCGTTAGATTTCTCTGGCGAAAACACCACTGAATTTCCGGCAATTGTGCTGAAGATTTTGTGATGTAGAAGTTTGATTTGATGTCAGTATCGCAACCACCGCAAGATATCTAGCTAGCTAGCAGTCTAGCACTTTCACATCACGGACTAGTAAATTCTCTTCAAACGTACTGTCAAATGCAGCACAAACCCGGCCGATCGATCTCACTATTTCCTTGATTAACATTCACGTCCTACGTACCTAGAAATTCGCGCTGTCATCCTCAGAGCATTCATGCGCCAAACTGATGAGGGACTAATGGCCTGCATCTGTTAGCCATAGCCATTAGCATTCTATTGATTATTTTCAGAAGCATGATCAGTAGGAATTATGATGTCGATCAACACTGGGGCGTAGGCATGCATTACAAAACATTTCATTGTGCTAAGTATGATGCCACCTACCACTGTTAAGGCAACACCAAATCCTTTCCTCATAAGAATGAATCTAATTTGGGAGCCCCCACTTCATTTCGGTTCTCATTGCTTGCTAGCTGCTCATAGACTCATGATCAAAGGTAAGATGTATATTTATTGTAATGAAACGAAATTTAATTTCATCGTGCACACATATTTCTTTCTCGAAGAACCTCTAAATAATAGGGACAGGCCCAAAACTTTCTACATGCTGCCGACTATATTTATTGTAATGAAACTAATATAAATATCATCGTGCTAGTATTGCTTGCTAGCCTTCTCTATTTATGAGATAGAGCTGCCGACTTCACTAGAGAAAGCTGAGCCAAAAAAACACCATCTGCATGCACACATGATATGATTTACCCTGATTTTGTTTTATTTGCATGAGCATCTGAAAGTAAAAAAAGTTTGGTAATAGGGACAGGCCCAAAACTTTCTACATGCTCTCAACAACTTTACACCAAAATCCAACTACAACTAACTGTATCATGGCAAAAGTCAATGAATTCTACAGAGTAGCTAGTGTGATATGATGGTTGATGATTAATACAAATGTGTCTAATTCAATCAAAAGGCCACGCATACACAAAGGAAGGATTGGTCAAAATGCTTGGGGTCAAGGTAGCACATTTATAGATCTTTTCTCTTTTGTCAACCAAAGAACGTTACACGCTTGTATTCCTCTTCACTACTATGAACGATAACCGGGGTATCCCCATTCTAGTGTGTTTGTAGACCTGTAGTTACTATCTTTTTAAGACATTTCAAGTCATAAGATTGATATGCTGATTCATTTTGGTTCGCGGGGACTTTTGTTGAAGTTCATACTAGATTCTCATGAAATCTGTCAAAATGAAATATTTAAATAATTTAATGTACATCATCGGTTTAGCATGTGAGAAGATGGGGTACTTCGGAGTTAAACAATGTATTGTCGAGTGAAGACAACTACAAAGTACAGGTGTATTTTAACAATAATTTTAAAAAAGATGTCACGGATAGGCCCTAAAAATCCGCCAGTGATGTCCTCAGAGAAACCTGGAATTTCACCTGGAGAGTGTCACTGACAGGCAGGGTTAGTATTGGCGCCTGTCAGCATTGAAGTTTGTCGGTAGAGATCACTATCCCTGAAGAATTTATGGTACACATGTTAGGTCGCGGTGATATGTTGGCTTTCCTTCACAAAGTTCTTTGAAACCACCTAATATTTAATTCGGGGAGATGCGCCAAACAAAATGATTCATAAATTGTGCTTGATTCCCATCACATTCCAGATTGCCATTCGAATCAATTGCACAACCTTCATGTGTTCACTCTAATCTAATACAAACGAGTTTACATCAGCTGTAACTACTATAAAACTTGTAATTGGCTCTAAAATTACTTCACATTCCTTCTTTGTTTTCAAAGTTCTCAGCAAGAACCTCAAAGCCTCATATCCCTTACATTCTCTTGGCTCTACTACTTTGAGGAACAAGGAATGCACTTCATAGTGACGTTCACCCTCCATGCAGCAAGGGTGGACAAGTGGACCCATCACGTCAAGGAGGAGTTTCTCAACGGAGTACGTTCAAGTGTGTTGGCCTAGATTGCAATTTAACCGATGCACGGAGGGATGCCACGTAGATGGATCTTCCATACAAGAAGAGGCAACACGTAGCCGTTCTTCAACTTTGTTTGGCATACGAGTGGCTCGTTCTCAAAACATGTCATGCGAATTGAATGTTGGGCTCCTCAAACAGTTTTATGGAGAGGTTATTTACAGTGATATGTGTATGATGTGATACTACCGCATCACCATTGTGTCTCCATGCAACCTCAAGGGGGCATCCACAACCCAACCAACACCCATCCTACATCATTCGTTTTTCCGTCTAATGCTTTGTTGGGGACATATCTATTGAAGGAAGATCCAAATATGCATGACTTCATCCAAGGATGGGGAAAATTTACATTGAGTTGCGATCAAATCAAATATGTTGCTCGAGCTGCTCGAATAGGCTATTAGATTGCTCGGAGGAGCTAGCTGTTAGTTGGCTATAATAGCCATGTTGATCGTCTTAATGTCGGATAGGATCTCATAGGCACCTATATGTGCTAACTAGATTGACATGCATTCGTTGCTTTCATTAGTATATAGTCCTTTTTACAGTATATATCGATTTGCAGGACTTAGCAAAGATATTAATATATAGCTTGTTGAATGAAATACTAAGCTGCATTATTAGTGTTATGTTTTTATTTGAAATGTATATATTTATATATACTCCTTGTAAGAAATGGCAAAATTCTAAGAAAGACATCCAAAAAAATTACCTTACTGATGGGAAAATTAAGCATGTCGCATGTCAATAGTGTGTGTACTACCGACTGAATGTAAAAAGTTGAAGGGCTTGCGGACCTTTGGGTACTCATGTTTAATTGCATTGGCTCATTCTTTCTAATGAATTATTTCCATACTTGAAGTATTCTAATTGTGTGAACTTTCTGAAGAAGAAAAAACTAAATAATATTGTATAGTTACTCCATGTTTAACATTATGTTATATGTGATGTATGTTGAAATTAATTTTTTGTTTCTATTTATCAAATATAATGTAAAATATGTGCAGAAAATTGATGTATAGATAGATATCATAAAAACAATGGTAAAAATGACATGGCATAAACCATATCTGGATATTTCCACGATAAAATTTCATGAGTCTTGGTGAATTGATTTTATTTATAAATATTTACCCTTAAATTTAATTAAATAAATTATCTATCTAATTTTGGATAGTATTTTAATGCTATTTCAATTAGCTAACATCTATTGGATGAGAAAAACACCAACATATATTGGAAACATCCACATATGCACTTCAAGCTAAATAAATGAGGTATCTATATAATTCAGGTGTTCTAATTCTGTAAAATTGTTTGAAGAAATAAAATAGTATTCAAATAATATTGTAAAGCAACCCAAATCATATATTTATTGGATGAGCAAAACATCTATAACAGAAGTTGTTTGGTTTCACCTAAGAAAAAACGCATGTTTTTTTCTGGTTGAATAGGTGCATGACATAGTTTTCATTGAAAGGAAAGAAAAAAAATTCCACAAGGTTAGCCCTAATGGAACATTTTGAATAGAACTTACAAAGTAGCCTATAGAAAAAAATTATACGGTTCCTCCAACCCAAACCAAACAACATCTGTAGAAAAAATTCCTATGGAATAGAATCCTCCCAAATTCGTACTAGCTGTTTGTCAAAACAATGGACTTGGACGACGGTAGTCCTTCGGTTAAGTTTTAACAGTACATAACTATCTCCGTTCTCCACTGCAACAATATGTGTCACAATAGTATTGTTCCCGAAAATTTATAAGACTATAAATGTGATTACTTTGTGTGCTACACGAAGTGATCAGGCCCAGAACAGAATTGGAGTCCATCATGTGTATCCATTCACAATTCTTCACATGATAATAAACACACACATACACACACCGGAACAAAACAATGATACACTTTTGTTTCTTGGACCATGTGCTTGTTGTAACCAAACCCTGGAAAACCTAATAAGGAGAGGTGTGAGCCCGGGCAGGAAAAGATTAGGGACACAGGGCCCCACCGGTGGCGCAATTCTGTTGGGTGGGTCTGCATCATGTTCACTCGACGGAGTGACAATAATAATTCGGCCCTGCGGCGACACATGCCCCTTTGTTCTCACGAGAAATGTAGACAGAGACAGATAGAGAGTAGTAATTAAGTAGGGCATTGGCAGCGGGTGGCAGCTGCTAATGATCATGTAACCTCAAAACAATCTCACGCGCGCTAATCCCGATGGGAACCTCGACACGCTGGAGCACGACATGAGACATTCCCTGACGTGACTGCCAGCCGCTTTTGCTCCCCGGGCGACACGTTCGCAGGGTCTCTGAAAGATCACTCCTGATTAGTAAACTGTACTTAATTCAGTGGCGACCCACGTTCTTGCATTGGCAAAGCATTGGGGAACAGGAGCAGGGGCCGGTAATATTATGGATGGATGTTCACTTTCCATGCCTCCTTTTGTGTTTCTTGGTTGATATATAGCCAGACATTTCCATGTCAGGAGAAATAGTGGTCCTGTTATTAACTAACACTGTCAAAATACTACTGTAAAAAGGTTGAAGTAATTGGAAGTTTAACTTTCACCCTGAATACACTGCAGATCAGCACGACATGTAAGTGTTTGTGAACTGTGTAATATACTGCATATCGAGTATTGTACATGTCCATTCGATCGGACTGGCTTATAATTGGTAATCTCTGACCCTACGAATTCGCGCGATTCAGTTCATCATGCATGTGACTGCCACCGTACGCAGCCGCCGATCACCACATATTTTCGTCTTAAAGCGAGGCACTTTTCATCTGTCAAAATTCCTCGATCACTTGGGCCTTTCTAGCTAGCTAGCATCGCAGCGATCGATCGAAACAGAAAAGCTGTTACGGCACGCCATGTTCCGTTCTTGGCCGGTTAAGGCTGATGGCCTGTCGTCCTTCGATTCCACACACCTTAACAATAACAGCATCTGCCCAAAAAGTGCAGTTAACAAATAACAGGATAAGCTTACATGCATAGCTAGCTGTTAGCCTAGTCTGTTACGCTTCAGCTGTACGTACACACAATTGCATAAACTAGGAATGTGCGGCGGCCAATGACCGGGCTTCCAGCTATATACAATAATACAAATCATGCTTGCTACTCACATGAGATGCATCTCGAACTACTATAGTACATACAAAATATCTTGCTAATGCTAGGAGTACTATGCCTACCTAGCTTCCAATACATATATACATACATCTGGCTAGAACTAGTATAGTAGTAGATTCCAATACCTACACACATGTACTTTAAATAAGGCCCAAACATCAAATAGTACGTGTTCGTTTCCTTTGTTCATCTCCCCTTGTTAAAAAGGTTTTTGAGAACTTTTTACCCCATGGAAAGCTAGTCGAATACACATTGTTGCCTCTTGAAACTCGATCGATCGTCTTGTGGACCAGGTAGCCGGCGAGGCAGCGAAAGTCAAAAGTCGCATGGAACTTCCGAAAGAGCAGCTTACTTTTGGGGTGATGTGATGGGCATTACATGGGGACGTTGTTTTACTTTCTGCCGTAAGTTGATGATCAGTACATATATGCACTTGATCGACGCTGGCAGCAGCAAGATATGCATGAAAGAAAAGGTGGGAAAGGTGGTACACGACGAGCATTATGGCATGCCGTTACAGATACACGGTACTTGAGTAACGATATCGATGCATGTATATCACCCACACAAACGAGGTCGATCATATCGATCGCGGTTATCTTTCTGCTTGACTCTCATTTGGTTGGTCGGCAAATATGATCGTGCGTATCTCTGAAATGTTACCTTTGTGTTAGTTAACTCTCAGACATTATCTCGGGAACCACAATCATCCACGCAGTGCCCGTCCAGACAGGCTAACCATCGCTATCAGAATGACTTCACCGCTTTACTTTCGATCATTAGTTACCTAACCGTGCTTTCATGTAAAGCTTGTTTTTGTGTGTGTGAACTTAACCGTGCTTGTAAAGTTTATCGGTCAGACGTCAACTACATCTACTGTCTGTTACTATTGGATCTTTCTTTTTCAAAGAAGTCATTTCAGACTTGAGATTCAAAAATCAAGGCCGGTCAAGTCAAACTAGCATGGAAGTCGTAAAACACAATTACTAGAAATGGCTGCCGAGCTACAGGTATCTCCTTTTTGAAAAAAAGATCGAAAGTGACATTTGAAAGTTTCAGGTAACTTGGAAAAAAATCTAGATGTAGTAAGTATGACGAAATCTACCGGTGCGCAAAAAAAATCTGAAGTTCTGAGCAAAAGATAATAATTGTGTGAATCTAGGTGCAGTGAACATTGCACATTTTAATATTTTGTAAAGTTATCAGATTTGGCATTCTTGTGTAGCCCAATATAGTGAATACACAATTGAGATTTCGTACACCGGTAGAGATCAGTATTATCTACGCCCTGGATTTTTATTCTAGATTTTTGAAAATTTACAAATGCTGATTTCAGAAAAAATTGAGGAGATAAAACGGCCACATGGAGCGTTCGGCACCCATTGACCCAAACATGCATGTACGGATTGTGCAAATTCTTTTTTATGAAAGAAATATATTAATAGCAAGATGATGTCAATTACACCTAGTCTCTCCAATAGCATAACGACTACAATTAGATTAGACATTAAGGATGCACACAACCAAAAACAAAATAAGAAGAAAAAACAAAGACTCCATCGATGCAATTAGAGAATCACAATAGCAAGAGCGCCACCAGAGATGTCAACACCTCGACTCCAAACAAGGTTCTCCAAAACGATGCCTACATGAAGGTAACTATGCATAAATATTGTCGTCGTCCGGATGGTCAGATCCTAGGTTTTCACCCTGAATAAGGTCAAATCTCCAGGCTATGCCTTCAACAAGAAAATGACTAGCGGGTCACCATTGCCAGGTACACGCCAGTTAAGGCCAGACCTAGCATTCTTAACGTGGGAAATGAGACGGAGCTCAAGGAACACCACCAAGAACGAAGTCTGCGAAGATCACCGCCACTTGTCGAGAACATGGTTGTGAAACTCCAATCGTCCGACACACATACTTCTTCCAATATGTTGCAAGTACTTACTGGGCTCTTCTTGACTCAACACAAGAGCATGCGAGAAAGAACCTCCAGATCCTACCCAATCTTTGATCATGTCTGCCTCCCTGTATTATCATGTAGCAGCCAAACTTCAACCACGAGGAGCAAGTCGCCGTTGAAGAATCCCAGGATGAACATGCGCACGCCCGTGAACTCATGCACGAAGAATTCATCGCATAGT
>NC_061510.1:23382082-23402525 GCF_022539505.1 Lolium rigidum | reverse complement strand
CCCACCATCATTAACATTATTAGTGTACCTTATCCTATCCATATCCATTTTTTCAAGGAGACCAACAAAATTAGTATGAGAACCAAGCATATTAAACTTAGCAAAGACCTTTCTAGCCTCTCTTGCTAGACCACCAAATTCTCTAAGAAGGGTTTCTAAAACAAAATCTTTCTTTTCCCCCTCTTCCAAATCACCAAGTGTAAGAAACATGTGTTGGATTATAGGATTGAGATTAACAAATTTAGTTTCCAACAAGCGAACTAAAGCAGCGGCAGCAATTTCATAAGTAGGAGCAAGTTCTACCAAGTGTCTATCTTCAAAATCTTCAACGGTACTAACATGGGTAAAAAATTCTTCTATATTGTTCCTCCCAATTATAGACCCTTGTCCTACCGGTATGTTCTTTGCGGTAAAATCAAAAGGAAACATGATGAAATAAGTAAAGTAAATGCGAGTAACTAATTTTTTTTGTGTTTTTGATATAGCAAACAAGACAGTAAATAAAGTAAAGCTAGCAACTAATTTTTTTTGTGTTTTGATATAATGCAGCAAACAAAGTAGTAAATAAAATAAAGCAAGACAAAAACAAAGTAAAGAGATTGAGAAGTGGAGACTCCCCTTGCGAGCGTGTCTTGATCTCCCCGGCAACGGCGCCGTAAAAAGAGCTTGATGGCGTGTATTTCACACGTTCGTTGGGCAACCCCAAGAGGAAGGTATGATGCGCACAGCAGCAAGTTTTCCCTCGGAAAGAAACCAAGGTTTATCGAACCAGGAGGAGCCAAGAAGCACGTTGAAGGTTGATGGCGGCGGGATGTAGTGCGGCGCAACACCGAGATTCCGGCGCCAACGTGGAACCTGCACAACACAACCAAAGTACTTTGCCCCAACGAAACGAGTGAGGTTGTCAATCTCACCGGCTTGCCGTAACAAAGGATTAACCGTATTGTGTGGAAGATGATTGTTTGCAGAGAAAATAGTAAAACAAGTATTGCAGCAGATTTGTATTTCAGTATTAAAGAATGGACCGGGGTCCACGAGTTCACTAGAGGTGTCTCTCCCATAAGATAAAGGCATGTTGGGTGAACAAATTACAGTCGGGCAATTGACAAATAGAGAGGGCATAACAATGCACATACATGACATGATAAGTATAGTGAGATTTAATTGGGCATTACGACAAAGTACATAGACCGCCATCCAACCGCATCTATGCCTAAAAAGTCCACCTTCAGGTTATCGTCCGAACCCCCTCCAGTATTAAGTTGCTAACAACAGACAATTGCATTAAGTATGGTGCGTAATGTAATCAACAACTACATCCTCGGACATAGCGCCAATGTTTTATCCCTAGTGGCAACAGCACATCCATAACCTTAGGGGTTTCTGTCACTCCCCCAGATTCACGGAGACATGAACCCACTATCGAGCATAAATACTCCCTCTTGGGGTTAAAAGTAAAAACTTGGCCAGAGCCTCTACTAGAAACGGAGAGCATGCAAGATCATAAACAACACATATGTAATAACTTGATAATTAACATGACATGGTATTCTCTATCCATCGGATCCCGACAAACACAACATATAAAATTACAGATAGATGATCTTGATCATGTTAGGCAGCTCACAAGATCCAACAATGAAGCACAATGAGGAGAAGACAACCATCTAGCTACCGCTATGGACCCATAGTCCAGGGGTGAACTACTCACTCATCACTCCGGAGGCGACCATGGCGGTGTAGAGTCCTCCGGGAGATGATTCCCCTCTCCGGCAGGGTGCCGGAGGCGATCTCCTGGATCCCCCGAGATGGGATCGGCGGCGGCGGCGTCTCAGTAAGGTTTTCCGTATCGTGGCTCTCGGTACTGGGGGTTTCGTCACGGAGGCTTTTTATAGGCGGAAGGGCAGGTCAAGAGGCGGCATGGGGGCCCCACACCACAGGGCCGCGCGGCCAAGGGGGGGGGGGCCGCGCCGCCCTATAGTGTGGCCCCTCCGTGGCCTCTCTTCGTCTCTCCTTCGGACTTCTGGAAGCTTCGTGAGAAAATAGGCCCCTGGGCTTTGATTTCGTCCAATTCCGAGAATATTTCGTTACTAGGATTTCTGAAACCAAAAATAGCGTAAAACAACGAACCGGCACTTCGGCATCTTGTTAATAGGTTAGTTCCAGAAAATGCACGAATATGACATAAAGTGTGCATAAAACATGTAGGTATCATCAATAATATGGCATAGAACATAAGAAATTATCGATACGTCGGAGACGTATCAGGAACATAAGAAATTATCGATACGTCGGAGACGTATCAGCATCCCCAAGCTTAGTTCTGCTCGTCCCGAGCAGGTAAAACGATAACAAAGATAATTTCTGAAGTGACATGCCATCATAACCTTGATCATACTATTTGTAAACATATGTAATGAATGCAGCGATCAAAACAATGGTAATGACATGAGTAAACAAGTGAATCATAAAGCAAAGACTTTTCATGAATAGTACTTCAAGACAAGCATCAATAAGTCTTGCATAAGAGTTAACTCATAAAGCAATAAATCAAAGTAAAGGTATTGAAGCAACACAAAGGAAGATTAAGTTTCAGCGGTTGCTTTCAACTTGTAACATGTATATCTCATGGATAATTGTCAACATAGAGTAATATAACAAGTGCAATATGCAAGTATGTAGGAATCAATGCACAGTTCACGCAAGTGTTTGCTTCTTGAGGTGGAGAGAGATAGGTGAACTGACTCAACATAAAAGTAAAAAAGAATGGTCCTTCAAAGAGGAAAGCATCGATTGCTATATTTGTGCTAGAGCTTTTATTTTTAAAACATGAAACAATTTTGTCAACGGTAGTAATAAAGCATATGAGTTATGAAAATTATATCTTACAAGTTGCAAGCCTCATGCATAGTATACTAATAGTGCCCGCACCTTGTCCTAATTAGCTTGGACTACCGGATCATCGCAATACACATGTTTTAACCAAGTGTCACAATGGGGTACCTCCATGCCGCCTGTACAAAGGTCTAAGGAGAAAGCTCGCATTTTGGATTTCTCGCTTTTGATTATTCTCAACTTAGACATCCATACCGGGACAACATGGACAACAGATAATGGACTCCTCTTTAATGCATAAGCATGTGGCAACAATTATTATTCTCATATGAGATTGAGGATATATGTCCAAAACTGAAACTTCCACCATGAATCATGGCTTTAGTTAGCGGCCCAATGTTCTTCTCTAACAATATGTATGCTCCAACCATTAAGGTGGTAGATCTCTCTTACTTCGGACAAGACGGACATGCATAGCAACTCACATGATATTCAACAAAGAATAGTTGATGGCGTCCCCGTAAACATGGTTATCGCACAACAAGCAACTTAATAAGAGATAAAGTGCATAAGTACATATTCAATACCACAATAGTTTTTAAGCTATTTGTCCCATGAGCTATATATTGCAAAGGCGGATGATGGAATTTTAAAGGTAGCACTCAAGCAATTTACTTTGGAATGGCGGAGAAATACCATGTAGTAGGTAGGTATGGTGGACACAAATGGCATAGTGGTTGGCTCAAGGATTTTGGATGCATGAGAAGTATTCCCTCTCGATACAAGGTTTAGGCTAGCAAGGTTATTTGAAACAAACACAAGGATGAACGGTGTAGAAAAACTCACATAAAAGACATATTGTAAACATTATAAGACTCTACACCGTCTTCCTTGTTGTTCAAAACTCAATACTAGATGTTATCTAGACTCTAGAGAAATCAAATATGCAAACCAAATTAGCAAGCTCTAAGTGTTTCTTCATTAATGGGTGCAAAGTATATGATGCAAGAGCTTAAACATGAGCACAAAAATTGCCAAGTATCAAATTATCCAAGACATTTTAGAATTACTACATGTAGCATTTTCCAATTCCAACCATATAACAATTTAACGAAGAAGAAACTTCGCCCTGAATACTATGAGTAAAGCCTAAGGACATACTTGTCCATATGCTACAGCGGAGCGTGTCTCTCTCCCATACATTGAATGCTAGGATCCATTTTATTCAAGCAAAACAAAAACAAAAACAAACAGACGCTCCAAGCAAAGTACATAAGATGTGGCCGAATAAAAATATAGTTTCAGGGGAGGAACCTGATAATGTTGTCGATGAAGAAGGGGATGCCTTGGGCATCCTCAAGCTTAGACGCTTGAGTCTTCTTAGAATATGAAGGGGTGAACCACCGGGGCATCCCCAAGCTTAGAGCTTTCACTCGCTTGATCATATTGTATCATACTCCTCTCTTGATCCTTGAAAACTTCCTCCACACCAAACTCGAAACAACTCATTAGAGGGTTAGTGGACAATAAAAATTAACATGTTCAGAGGTGACACAATCATTCTTAACACTTCTGGACATTGCATAAAGCTACTGGACATTAATGGATCAAAGAAATTTATCCAACATAGCAAAAGAGGCAATGCGAAATAAAAGGCAGAATCTGTCAAAACAGAACAGTCCGTAAAGATGGATTTTATCGAGGCACCAGACTTGCTCAAATGAAAATGCCCAAATTGAATGAAAGTTGCGTACATATCTGAGGATCACTCACGTAAATTGGCTTAATTTTCTGAGTTACCTACGAGAGAATTAGACCCAGATTCGTGACAGCAAAGAAATCTGTTTCTGCGCAGTAATCCAAATCTAGTATTCACTTTACTATCAAAGAATTTACTTGGCACAACAAAACTCAAAACTAAGATAAGGAGAGGTTGCTACAGTAGTAAACAACTTCCAAGACTCAAATATAAAACAAAAATACTGTAGTAAAAACATGGGTTGTCTCCCATAAGCGCTTTTCTTTAACGCCTTTCAGCTAGGCGCAGAAAGTGTATATCAAGTGTTATCGAGAGATGAAGCATCAACATCATAATTTGTTCTAATAATAGAATCATAAGGTAGGTTCATTCTCTTTCTAGGGAAGTGTTCCATACCTTTCTTGAGAGGAAATTGATATTTAATATTACCTTCCTTCATATCAATAGTAGCACCAACGGTTCGAAGAAAAAGGTCTTCCCAATATAATGGGGCAAGATGCATTGCATTCAATATCCAAGACAACAAAATCAACGGGGACAAGGTTATTGTTAACCATAATATGAACATTATCAACTCTCCCCAAAGGTTTCTTTTTAGCATTATCAACGAGATTAACATCCAGATAACAGTTTTTCAATGGTGGCAAGTCAAGCATATCATAGACTTTCTTAGGCATAACAGAAATACTTGCACCAAGATCACACATAAAGCATTACAATCAAAATCATTGACCCTCATTTTAATTATGGGCTCCCAACCATCCTCTACCTTTCTAGGAATAGAAGTTTCAAGTTTTAGTTTCTCTTCTCTAGCTTTTATGAGAGCATTTGTAATATGTTTTGTGAAAGCCAAGTTTACAGCGCTAGCATTGGGACTCTTAGCAAGTTTTTGTAAGAACTTTATAACTTCAGAGATGTGGCAATCATCAAAATCTAAATCATTACAATCTAAAGCAATGGGATTATCATCCCCAAGGTTGGAAAAAATTTCAGCAGTTTTATCACATGCAGTTTCAGCAGTTTCAGGTAATTTTGCGCGCTTTGCACTAGGAGTAGAAACATTGCCAACACCAATTATTTTACCATTGATAGTAGGAGGTGCAGCAACATGTGAATCATTAGCATTGCTAGTGGTGGTAACAGTCCAAACTTTAGCTACATTTTTCTCTTTAGCTAGTTTTTCATTTTCTTCTCTATCCCACCTAGCACGCAGTTCAGCCATTAATCTTATATTCTCATTAATTCTAACTTGGATGGCATTTGATGTAGTAACAATTTTATTTTCAATATCCCTATTAGGCATAACTTTCGATTTCAAAAGATCAACATCAGAGGCAAGACTATCAACCTTAGAAGCGAGAATATCAATTTTATTGAGCTTTTCCTCAACAGATTTGTTAAAGGCAGTTTGTGTACTAATAAATTATTTAAGCATATCTTCAAGTCCAGGGGGTGTGTTCCTATTATTGTTGTAAGAATTCCCATAAGAATTAGCATAACCGTTACCATTATTATAAGGATATGGCCTATAGTTATTACTAGAATTGTTCCGATAAGCATTGTTGTCGAAATTATTATTTTTAATGAAGTTTACATCAACATGTTCTTCTTGGGCAACCAATGAAGCTAACGGAACATTATTAGGATCAACATTAGTCCTATCATTCACAAGCATAGACATAATAGCATCAATCTTATCATTCAAGGAAGAGGATTCTTCAACAGAATTTACCTTCTTACCTTGTGGAGCTCTTTCCGTGTGCCATTCAGAGTAATTAACCATCATATTATCAAGAAGCTTTGTAGCCGCCCCCAAGGTGATGGACATAAAGGTACCTCCAGCAGCTGAATCCAATAAATTCCGCGAAGAAAAATTTAGTCCTGCATAGAAGGTTTGGATGATCATCCAAGTAGTCAGTCCATGGGTTGGGAAATTTTTAACCAAAGATTTCATTCTTTCCCAAGCTTGAGCAACATGTTCATTATCCAATTGTTTAAAATTCATTATGCTACCCTCAAAGATATAATTTTAGCAGGGGGATAATATCTACCAATAAAAGCATCCTTGCATTTAGTCCAGGAATCAATACTATTCTTAGGCAGAGATAGCAACCAATCTTTAGCTCTTCCTCTTAATGAGAAAGGAAACAATTTCAATTTAATAATATCACCATCTACATCTTTATACTTTTGCATTTCACACAATTCAACAAAATTATTGAGATGGGCAGCAGCATCATCAGAACTAACACCAGAAAATTGCTCTCGCATAACAAGATTGAGTAAAGCAGGTTTAATTTCAAAGAATTCTGCTGTAGTAGCAGGTGGAGCAATAGGTGTGCATAGGAAATCATTATTATTTGTGGTTGTGAAGTCACACAACTTAGTATTTTCAGGGGTGGCCATTTTAGCAGTAGTAAATAAAACAAACTAGATAAAGTAAATGCAAGTAACTAATTTTTTTGTGTTTTTGATATAGCAAACAAGATAGTAAATAAAGTAAAGCTAGCAACTAATTTTTTTGTGTTTTGATATAATGCAGCAAACAAAGTAGTAAATAAAATAAAGCAAGACAAAAACAAAGTAAAGAGATTGGGAAGTGGAGACTCCCCTTGCAGCGGTCTTGATCTCCCCGGGAACGGCGCCAGAAATTTGCTTGATGCGTGTAACTGACACGTCCGTTGGGAACCCCAAGAGGAAGGTGTGATGCGCACAGCGGCAAGTTTCCCTCAGTTAGAAACCAAAGTTTAATCGAACCAGTAGGAGTCAAGAAGCACGTTGAAGGTTGATGGCGGCGGGATGTAGTGCGGCGCAACACCAGAGATTCCGGCGCCAACGTGGAACCTGCACAACACAACCAAAGTACTTTGCCCCAACGAAACAGTGAGGTTGTCAATCTCACCGGCTTGCTGTAACAAAGGATTAACCGTATTGTGTGGAAGATGATTGTTTGCAAGAAAACAGTAAAGAACAAGTATTGCAGCAGATTTGTATTTCAAGTATAAAAGAATGGACCGGGGTCCACGAGTTCACCGAGGTGTCTCTCCCATAAGATAAAAGCATGTTGGGTGAACAAATTACAGTCGGGCAATTGACAAATAGAGAGGGCATAACAATGCACATACATGTCATGATAAATATAGTGAGATTTAATTGGGCATTACGACAAAGTACATAGACCGCCATCCAGCATGCATCTATGCCTAAAAAGTCCACCTTCAGGTTATCATCCGAACCCCTTCCGGTATTAAGTTGCAAAACAACGAGACAATTGCATTAAGTATGGTGCGTAATGTAATCAACAACTACATCCTTAGACATAGCATCAATGTTTTATCCCTAGTGGCAACAGAGACATCCACAACCTTAGAACTTTACGTCACCGTCCCGGATATCAATGGAGGCATGAACCCACTATCGAGCATAAATACTCCCTCTTGGAGTTAAGAGCAAAAACTTGGCCAGAGCCTCTACTAATAACGGAGAGCATGCAAGATCATAAACAACACATAGGTAATAACTTGATAATTAACATAACATAGTATTCTCTATCCATCGGATCCCGACAAACACAACATATAGCATTACGGATAGATGATCTTGATCATGTTAGGCAGCTCACAAGATCCAACAATGAAGCACAATGAGGAGAAGACAACCATCTAGCTACTGCTATGGACCCATAGTCCAGGGGTGAACTACTCACTCATCACTCCGGAGGCGACCATGGCGGTGAAGAGTCCTCCGGGAGATGAATCCCCTCTCCGGCAGGGTGCCGGAGGAGATCTCCGGAATCCCCGAGATGGGATTGGCGGCGGCGGCGTCTCGTAAGGTTTTCCGTATCGTGGCTCTCGGTACCGGGGGTTTCGCGACGGAGGCTTTAAGTAGGCGGAAGGGCAACGCGGGGGCCACACGAGGGCCCCACACCACAGGTCGGCGCGGCCGGGGCCCGGGCCGCGCCGCCCTAGTGTGGCGGCGCCTCGTGGCCCCACTTCGACTCCTCTTCGGTCTTCCGGAAGCTTCGTGGCAAAATAGGACCCCGGGCGTTGATTTCGTCCAATTCCGAGAATATTTCGTTACTAGGATTCCCGAAACCAAAAACAGCAGAAAACAGACAATCGGCTCTTCGGTATCTTGTTAATAGGTTAGTTCCAGAAAATGCACGAATATGACATAAAGTGTGCATAAAACATGTAGATATCATCAATAATGTGGCATGGAACATAAGAAATTATCGATACGTCGGAGACGTATCACGGCTCCCCTTTCAGATTCCTCCCAACAGCTCCGGTGGTCCTCTTCTGCAAAACTCATCACCTTTGCAGAAGGTTGTGATGCAGAGCCAGCCGATGACACCCAAATCAGCTTCCAAAAGCAGAGTGTTTACTAGGCCAGCTGCCCCCCGAGCCTCAGTCAAGGCGAGAACAGTGGTGAGGAAAGTAGCTGCCAAGAAGACTCTGAAGCGCCAAAGCCCTACTCCATCTCAAGAAGGCTCGCACGTAAGCTTCACCCATGCTTTGACTGATTTCATCCATCCTTCTAGACTTCGCAAGCATACTTGTATTTCTTCTACAGACCCCCCGAAGAAAACTCTAGTGAAGACACACAGTCCAGTTGAAGGGACTCGAGCTCGGGCAATTCTGAGACAACCACCACGCAGAGCCAGCCAGACTTGCCACCGTCGGCTTCCAAGAAAAGGTCAGCCCCTGAACATGCCGTTTCCCAAACTCTCATCAAAACGGGGCAGGGCAGCCTACGCACAGAGAGCCGATGTATCAAGAGAGCTCGCAAGGAACCGCAAGCCTCTCCATTAAACCAGGAGATATCAAATGTAACTCCGTCCTCTCCTCGGCTCATTTTGCATGTTGACCCCTTGTCGTTCTCATCGGCTAACCTCTCCCTTTGCAGACTGATGACACCTCCAATGGGGAAGTCGAGAAGGTACCCATGCCATCCGCCACTCTGGCCCTAGCAACTTCTACGAGTGTAGTTGAGAAGGTGGCCAACTTGGCCAAACCAACAGCAGAAACACCAGAGCCGATCACCTCTTTTTCCGTTGAAAGCCGATATTGCAGACAACATGCTAACGGCTTAAAGAGCAAAAGGCTGCCTTGTACGCCAAAACTGACATATCTGACAGCACTGCTGAACTGGCGACCTTGCGCAAAGGGTTGGAGGTCCTCGCAGAGAAAGTTCGGGCACCAAAATAGTTCATTGAAGCTAAGGAAGCTCTCATCGTTCACTCCCTCGAGGAAGCAGAAGGCCTCAAAGCTGAACTGAAGACCGACTTGGCTGAAATCCGCGCCTTGAACACGCAGCTGGTAGATCCTGTAATTTGTACTAGAGTCGATGGCTGTGCATCGGCTTTACTTGTATGCTGTTGTCTTCGCATATTTTCTCAAGTCGATGTCTGTGCATCGGCTGTGACTTGCCGATTTTTTTTTTACTGGCCGATTTTTCTATCGGCCCCCAATATTTCACTGCACATGTATCGCACATGTTCATCTGATTAGGTGCCCCCCGAGCCGAATCTGTCAGGTAACTGCAGATATCGGCTCTGTAGTTAGCCAAGGCACTCGTACTTGAACGTCGGCTCCGTCGGGACCAATGTTGACTTCTTCCGGCTCATCGGCCGACGTAAACCCGTTGCCCGTTAGATCGACGTTGAACACGGAGCGAACGTATGGTGAGGATAATTTTGGCCGATTGCTGGAATCGGCCTCCATGTTGATTGAATCGCTCAATGAAGGTTTACATCTTGGTCTTGCTTTACTATAACCACGTGACATGCTTGAGGCAAGATTATCCCTTTCTATTTTTTGGGGCCGATCACAAGGATCGGCCTTGCCACGTACGTCCATAGATTTTGCTCTTGTTACACGGTCAGGCCGGTGAATAAGACCATCCTCACCCCGTCCTTCGTCACATCGATGTGCTCGCAGTCGTCCAAAGTAATGCCTGAGAGTGGCTCTTGGCCTGTCGTCTCCCAAACGTTCATGCCAGCCGTTGAAATCTCGGCTGAGTCATCTGCTTGGACGACCTCTACTTCATCTCCATCCCATCGTATTAAACATTGGTGCATCGTGGATGGAATGCAACAGATTGGCGTGGATCCAATCTCTCCCTAGCAGGACAGCATAGGTGCTCTTGCTATCGACAATAAAGAACGTCGTAGGGATGGTTTTTCTTCCTATGGTCGGATCCACGTTCGAACACCTTGTGCTTCAGATGCTTGGCCGTTGAAATCGCTCAGTGTAACGTTGGTCTTGATCAGATCCGAGCTAGAGCGTCCCAACCGACGTAGCATGGAGTATGGCATAATGTTGACTGCCGCTCCGGTGTCCACCAGACATCTTGTTGACAGGCTGCCCATTGATATAACCTCGCAAGTACGGGGCCTTCGGTGTCCGTAGCTTCTTTCTCGTGGCTTCTCAAAGATAACCGGCCGTGGGCCGCAGTCAAGTTGTGCCACAGGTGCTTCGTCTAATCTCGGAGCACTAAACTCCGCCGGAAGGATGAACACCATGTTTGTGCCGGCCGATGTCTCATCATCGGCTTTCCTTTGTCCGGGGCGCCACTCTTTCTTTTGTGGCCGACCTTCTTCGTCCGGAGTTCGCTGAATTTTCGCGGCCGGATCAGGCCGCGCCTTCCTTAACGTGTGCAGGTATAACCTTTCGGCTTCCTCCAAACCACGTAGTCGCTGAACCCTACGCTTTTGGGAACGGCTGAGTCCATCAGGGCACCACCTTGGCCGGTGGTACTTATCTTCTTGTTCTTCATCATCGTCTTCTAACTCCTCGAGATCTTCCACCCGAGAGGACTCAGCGTGCTTGTTCCGAGGCGGGAGAGGCCCTAGACGTTTGAACACAGACACGTCACCTGCATCCTTCTTCTTCTGTCTACATTCGCGGCGGTTGCCGATTGTAGGCAATCGGCTCATTCCTGAATCCCAGCGAGTGTCCGAAGAAGGGACGGTCCCGGTGCCTATCCACGTCGTCTTGCTCTCTTGACTTTTCCTTGGCGTGGCGCTCATATCTCTCCTCGTCGCGATCATGCCGACGATGTCTCCTGGCGTCCCCGCTAGCCGGACGATCTCTTTCGTCATCGTTGTCGTATCGTCGGCGTTGGTCGTATTGACTCACGTATTTGTTGAGGAGGTGATCGGAGAGAGGTCGCCGATATCTCACATTCTTCACTTCTCCCTCTCGTGATGTAGCGCTTGCCATCGTGCCGGAGCCGATCGCGTGGAACGGCTTCCTCTTTGTCCTTGTTATGAGAGCAGCTCGCCCTCGTCTCCGTCCTTACCGGGGTGGTGCACGGGTCCTACCATGTTGATGTTGAACGAGAAACCTGGCTGGCACCTCCCGGGGTAAGTGCACTCCACCATGTGAACGGCGGGGAAAGGGTGTGTGTCGACTTTCATGGCGTACCGGCTGAAAATTAGACGCCCTTGTTCTATCGCCATTTGGATCTGCCGACGCCACACCCCGTAGTCGTTGGTGGTATGGGTGAACGTGTTATGCCACTTGCGGTATGGCTTTCCGTTCAGCTCTCCGCGCCGTGGGGATTTTGTGGCCTTCGGGTACCTTTAGCCGCTTCTCCTTAAGTAGGAGGTCGAAAATTTGCTCAGCCTTGGTCACGTCGAAGTCAAACCCTCTTGGAGGACCTTGTGGCTTAACCCATTTGCGGGACACGGGGCTTGCCCCCGAGTCCATTCAGCCACTGCTACCTCTTGATCTCCCGCGAGCCTTCATCTTCATCCGCCTCAACCAGGACCACCGCACGCTTGAATTTATCCCGGTACACCTCCGGGTGGCGCTCGTTCATATAACGACAGCCTTCGCACCATATGCGCCGGTGAAGGGTAGTCCGCTTGGGAGGCCACATCCTTGATCGGTGATGCGAGACCCACCACCGCCAACTCGATCGCTTCTTTTCGGTCACACGAGCCGAATAGCATCGGTTCCTAACGGTCCCGAAGCGCTGGATGTATCTCGACACTCGTTTCTCCGCGCTTCGTCGTACTTGTGCTAGATCGGCAATGCCGGCGTCGGAAGCTTCGAGTGATACCGCATGTGGAACTGTTCTTCCAACCGCTTCCAAGTCCGGATTGAATCTGGTGGCAGCGATGTGTACCACCCGAAAGCCGATCCTGTGAGGGACCGTGCGAAGAACCTCACGCGTAGTTCATCTGATGCTGAGATCGTGCCCAGCTGTGCCAAATATCGGCTCACATGCTCGATTGAGCTGGAGCCATCTGATCCACTAAACTTGGAGAATTCAGGGAGCTGATATTTGGGTGGTAGTGGGATCAAATCGTACTCGTTGGGGTACGGCTTGGAATAGCCGATTGCCCTCCTTTTCGGCACCATGCCGAACTCGGTCTCTCAAGATTGTACCGATCTGATCCGCGGTGCCTGGCTGCAGGAGTCGAACTCCGAAGATTCGCCGGAGTGGCATACTTAGCCAGCCACGCTTGCTTCTCAAGCTCCGAGCCAACCTGCAGGAGTTGAGCTCGAAGGTTCGTCGGAGTGGCATACTTAGCTAGCCACGTCTCGCTTCTCAAGATCCGTTCCCGAAGTTCCTCCTCGCTGTTCCAGAAGTCCCTGCTGTTGCAGTCTGGTTCGTGAGTGCCCAGTTACTGCAGTCTGGCACGTATGTGCACGTGTACCCGTGAGGGATCTCCTTAGGCGCCTCATACAAGAACTGGTAATTGATACGTCTCCGACGTATCGATAATTTCTTATGTTCCATGCCACATTATTGATGATATCTACATGTTTTATGCACACTTTATGTCATATTCGTGCATTTTCTGGAACTAACCTATTAACAAGATGCCGAAGAGCCGATTCTGTCGTTTTCTCGCTGTTTTTTGTTTCAGAAATCCTAGTAACGAAATATTCTCGGAATTGGACGAAATCAACGCCTAGGGTCCTATTTTGCCACGAAGCTTCCAGAAGACCGAAGAGGAGTCGAAGTGGGGCCACGAGGCGCCGCCACCATAGGGCGGCGCGGCCCAGGCCCTGGCCGCGCGCGACCTGTGGTGTGGGGCCCTCGTGTGGCCCCCCACGTTGCCCTTCCGCCTACTTAAAGCCTCCGTCGCGAAACCCCTAGTACCGAGAGCCACGATACGGAAAACCTTCCAGAGATGCCGCCGCCGCCAATCCCATCTCGGGGGATTCTGGGGATCTCCTCCGGCACCCTGCCGGAGAGGGGATTCATCTCCCGGAGGACTCTTCACCGCCATGGTCGCCTCCGGAGTGATGAGTGAGTAGTTCACCCCTGGACTATGGGTCCATAGCAGTAGCTAGATGGTTGTCTTCTCCTCATTGTGCTTCATCGTTGGATCTTGTGAGCTGCCTAACATGATCAAGATCATCTATCTGTAATGCTATATGTTGTGTTTGTCGGGATCCGATGGATAGAGAATACTATGTTATGTTAATTATCAAGTTATTACCTATGTGTTTTTTATGATCTTGCATGCTCTCCGTTATTAGTAGAGGCTCGGCCAAGTTGATGCTAGTAACTCCAAGAGGGAGTATTTATGCTCGATAGTGGGTTCATGTCTCCGTGAATGCGGAGGAGTGACGAAACCCCTAAGGTTATGGATGTGTTGTTGCCACTAGGGATAAAACATTGATGCTATGTACGAGGATGTAGTTATTGATTACATTACGCGCAATACTTAATGCAATTGTCTCGTTGTTAGCAACTTAATACTGGAGGGGTTCGGATGATAACCTGAAGGTGGACTTTTTAGGCATAGATGCAGTTGGATGGCGGTCTATGTACTTTGTCGTAATGCCCAATTAAATCTCACTATATTTATCATGACATGTATGTGCATTGTTATGCCCTCTCTATTTGTCAATTGCCCGACTGTAATTTGTTCACCCAACATGCTTTTTATCTTATGGGAGAGACACCTCTAGTGAATTGTGGACCCCGGTCCATTCTTTTATACTGAAATACAAATCTGCTGCAATACTTGTTCTTTACTATTTTCTTGCAAACAATCATCTTCCACACAATACGGTTAACCCTTTGTTACAGCAAGCCGGTGAGATTGACAACCTCACTGTTTCGTTGGGGCAAAGTACTTTGGTTGTGTTGTGCGGGTTCCACGTTGGCGCCGGAATCTCCGGTGTTGCGCCGCACTACATCCCGCCGCCATCAACCTTCAACGTGCTTCTTGACTCCTACTGGTTCGATTAAACCTTGGTTTCTTATTGAGGGAAACTTGCCGCTGTGCGCATCACACCTTCCTCTTGGGGTTCCCAACGGACGTGTCAACTACACGCATCAGTAATCACTAGGGTCACCACCGATCTTGTAGACGACGAATGCCGGTGAACTCGGCACTTCTGGTGCTGCCAACGCAAATGGCAGCGGCGGTCGGGACTGGAGTGGTATCTCACCTTGGTGAGTCCCTAGAGCAGGTTCTGACGGAGAGTGCTGATGCCTCATGATTTCCTGGATCACCCGAAGGGCGACACGCTCCAAAGTGTTCACCAGGCTCTCGGAATGGCGGTGCAGCGAATGAGCCACCATGAAATTAATCTCCTGACGCGAGACCTGGTGCGTTCTTCCGAAGGGGCGGACAGGTCCACTCCATCGAGCGCGCCTTCGGGTGAGAACCCTTTCCACCCGATGCCGTGTGAGCGGGTTCTCCGGAAAGAGCCGATGAGGTCGGCTTCGAGGATAGCTTTGACCTCGTCATACTTCTTCTTGAGCTCCTCGGTCGGATCTTCGTACGTGACCGGAGTACCTTCCGCCATCTCGGATGTAGATGGCGATGCGGTTGATGTCGAAGACGGTCCCACCGGGCGTGCCGAAATGTGTTGCGGTCGAAACCCACCGGCGAGCAACGACGGGCAACACGATAGAGCCGGGAGGCTCCCGGGACTGCGGGCTGGCCCCGGTCCCTCGAGCGACGGCCCGCAAAGCCTAGGCACGCACGTCCGATGCTGGTGCAAGGGCGTGCCACCTGACCTATACCTGGTCAGGAAGGTGATGGATTTGCTTCGCTTAGTTTCGTGCATGGCATACACGTAAACATTAAATACGAGCCTCGATCGGCACTCAGGTTGTCCTGTGAATCGGCTCAAGGAGCCGATCCACCCATGATTCGTATGAGGTATACGATCAATGGTGGTCCTGCTTGATCAATATAAAGCTAAAACGACCTACGACGATTTAGGGTTTTCACCACATAATCGGAACATCCTACGCGTGATTGAGCCCGGCAGCCACGCACGGTGATAATAAACCGACCCTAGACAAGGCCTAAAAACCAACATGAAGTTGATCCCCGGAACATCTCATCTAGGGCTAGCAAACTTCACCCTACGTGCTACTGGATCCTTCAACCCGTTTGCAAGGCCTAACTATGCAGATATTAAACTAATCCTTGAAGAACAAGGAGCAATCATAATGGATCGGATCTACTAAATAATGATCAAGCGAGGTGCCGCCCTTACACCTAAGATAGGTGTAAGGGCGGCTAGACGTTTAAGGGTTGCATGGACGAAAGCATATGATACGATGAAACAATGCTAACCCTAACACATCTATGATAACTACGTTGCTCGCCATCAACAAGGCTTCAGCACGAGCAACGCTTGAACAACGGATAAACGTGTACTGCCTAGATCGCAAGATGCGATCTAGGCAGCATGATGCTTACCCGGAAGAAACCCTCGAAACAAGGGGGTTGGCGATGCGCCTAGATTGGTTTGTGATGAACGTGATTGTTGTTTTTCTCAATAACCCTAGATACATATTTATAGTCCGTGGACTTTCTAACGTGGGAATAATCCCAACCGTGCACGAGCCAAATTCTATCTAACCGACACGTATCCTACTATATTTACAGATACATGGGCAAACTAGCCCAAACTTTGTATACAAGGCCGATTCATGTATTTCTTCCGTGTATATTCTTCAAGCCCATCTTAATCGCGGCCCACCTCTGATCCGGTCAAATTCTGGTGATAACAAGATATAAATTAAAAAATATTATTTAAAATTATCAGATTTTATCATTTTTTGTGTAGCCTAGAATTTAAGGAGCTTAGCATTGCAATTTTGCATGCTTATAGTATACATTATTGATGATATCGAGAATTCTTTTCAGATTTTTGAATGAATTTTAAATTTTTTTAAACTAATGGGAGCAGAGCATGGGAGTAAAATAGATTTTTTGTAAGTACTATACAAGTGACTGGATATCCGAACAGTTTTATGAAAATACATGATACTGCTAAGCTATAATTAAAGTGATTTTTTCTAGCGGCGCCGTAACCTACTGGTCAAGTTTCAACCGTCTATTTCTTCTCATGATTTGCGCTACAGAAGACATAAACCACACGATTAAGTTTTAATATTTATAACTTAGTCCGTAAGTTAATGGTGCACATAAAGATGCACGAATTATGGCGTTGTTTCACTGATGGAGTAGGCCACGTCGTCGCTAGAATTGCTTTTCCAAGTAGATAATGATATCGGAACGACTGCGTCAAGAAAATGATAGAAGCTGAACGAGCGAAAAGTGTGTTTGGCTCTTGGGCAACAGTGCTCCTGCTGTTTAAAAAAAATAGAAAATCATACATATTTGTTTAAAAAAATCTAAAAATAATTTTGGACATAGTAAATGACGTAGCCTACAATCCTGTAAAATTTTAATATGAAATACTTTATATTTTAGGCTACACATAAAGACAAATCTATTAAGATTTGGAGATTTCAAATATGCATACCTCGATCCACATATTTATCATTTTTGTGTAGCCCAGAATGTTCTGTATTTGAAATTGAAATTTTGCACGTTTATGAGATAATTCATTGGCTCCACCATAATTTTTTTTCTAATTTTTTAAAACACATAGGTTTGATTTTTTTATTTTTTAAATGGCAGGAGGACAGGTGCCTAGGAACCAAAAATCTCTGTCCCTGAACGAGTCATATCTTTCCAGAGTACAGAACCGGTTGGCATTGGAAATGAGGGCATCTCCAACGGGACGACGCATTTTTATGTTTGTTTGCGTCGCGTATGGACACAAAAAAAAAATCCACATATCCGCATGCATCTGCCCCTTCTCTAGTCGCAGAGACGTATTTTTGACCGCAAGGACCTGCCATGCACTGATTATGGTAGGAGAGAGAGAAAGATTCTATTTGTGTGGTGTGGAGTGGCCAACACATGGGTCTATCCTAGATTAAAGGAGGAGAGAGAAGGGGTCATGCAGCCCAAACGGATGAAAACGGACGCACAGACGCATCCGCGCAAATGCATTTCTGGTGTATATTTGATCCACGCTTGCGTTAGGATGGACACTACGGTCTGTTTGGGTCGTCCGTTGGAGATGCGCTGATCGGACGATGTGGTTGCAGAAGGCCCTTTGGTTAAGACGTAGGTCATGGCATGCCGATCTGCATTGATTTGCATGCAGACTCAGTGCGATTTGATATTGTTCAACCCACACAGGGGCGGAGCTCCCCTTTGGGCAAGGTATGGCAGCTGCCCTATCTTGATTTTTTGCAAAAAAACGCATATACATATGCATCTATAGACATACAATCAGTATTGTACAAATTCTGTCCGTTTGTGAAGAAAAATGAGAAGGGAAAGAAGAATTGGGCCAAATGGACCGAACTGGGCTGCTATAGGTGGGCTGCCTGTATACTGCGATCGGCCGGACGTGCAAGGGAGCGTATACGCGATCGCCTCCACTCCTGATCGCGTGCGCCCAGGAAACCGCCCGCACTCTCGAGCCGCCTGCGCTTTGCCTTCTTCGACGCAATCGGGAAGGACCAATCGAGTACGCAACGCCACGACGGCCGACGGGATACGACCTTCCGCTTCCGGCCACCGTTCTCGTCGTCTTTTCATTGCGCCACCTGACGCCCTGTCCTGGTGGCTTCTTCCCAAGCAAATCCCTCCGACTTTTCCCGTCGACACGTCTAGTCCTGTTCTGTAGGTTGCAGATCACTCGGCAGCCGGCGTTGGTCAAGGTTATCTACGAGATTTCGCACTTTGAAGCTCCTATAGTTTTTCGCTGTGATTTTGTGGTTAAGGTTCGAGAAGAATTAAGATGGGCAGGAAAGGAAAGAATGCTGCAGGCAAAGGGAGGTATAATTGTACATGTTTTTGTCAATTAAATAAACTTTAAATTTGTGAATTGTGAGCTCGGTAACTTGGGAAAAATACTAATGTATTTTATGTTTTCAATTGCAGATTTGAAGATATATTTTATGCCCATTGCTAATAGCAGCCAATCTAAACTAAGCACCCATGAGGAAACCGCAAATGTTATGCCAAATCAAACTGAAGAGCAACGCTTTTACCGGTGGGGACGGCAACAGTTGGAAGGGTATTCTCAGCTATGAAGATTATCAAGACTGAGTTGGGCAACAAGATGTCGGATGGTTGGCTTAATGATTTGATGGTGTGCTACATCGAGCGAGGGATATTTAAAAGTCTTGATCTTGGTGAAATTAAAAAGAATTTTTAAAAGGAAGGTAGAGCTTTGCTATTGCCTGGAACTTCTAGACGGCATTAAAACTTCATTATCGGTACGTTTGTAGGCTATACTTATATTTGAGCATGTTGCTATTACCATAGTACCGAGTGACTATTCTTACCGTCATATAAACTATTAATATGTCGAGATAGTTTATTTGTTTGCGTCATTTTTTTTACATTTACAATTTCGCCCGACCTCATTTTTTTTCCGTCCTTCGCCACTGAACCCACACCAGTGTCCACTGACACTTGAGGAGTACCTCTTTAAGTTATGGTCCTGGCATAATAAACAGGAGTCGAAACAAATGCGTAGAATCAGTCGACCCTGTACGCCACTGAAGCCGCATCCCATGTGGTTTTGACTCGAACAACCGGGCACTAATTTGACTGTCCCCCGCGCATATGTACGCGGGTTCAAGTGCACAGAGGCCACATCAATGCCCGTCGACGACGTACGTACGGCTCACCGTGTCTTGCACGTGAGCCGGCAGGCCGGACCCTGCACCATCGGACGACCGAGCCCAACAAACTACCCCACTGGCCCCTGGGCTCTCCAGGCCGCCTATCTGTAATATACGGCACGGCATCTGCTGGTGATGCAGCCCACCTGTGCGTGTGGCCCTCAAAGAAAAAGAAAAACCTATGCGTGTGGAGCATCTCCAAGCGAGATAGCCAACTTGTGCTGCCCCTATGCCTCCATTTTCTGCTTTCGACGGCGCCCCCCAAAATCTGTCCCCATACCCAATATGGCCCTTTTCATTTCATTTTCTTTTGCCCATTCTTGTCTATTTCTTACCCCCTTTTTCATCAAAACCCACAAAATAAAAAAATTAAATTAAATAACTTTTAACACTACATATATGATAGACATAGTTCACTCACAAAATTGAATTACATATTGCAAATCAAAGACACAATTTACACAATCAAAGATATAGTTCACACAATCAAAGACACAATCATATGGGTTTATTGGTTTCCTTTGTGGTTTCACATGTGTTCAACCAAATCAACTTGGAGTTGTTGAAGACTAGCTCGGTGACAAGCATCTTGGTGCATCTGGAGGTATGCTTCAAGCTCTTGTGGTGCACGCTCCGACACAATCAAAGGCCCCTAAAAGTCGCACACTCTAAGTTGATTTGCGGCATCGCCTTCTTCCCTCCAGAATCATGTTGTCTATGATCACACAAGCACTCATAGCTTCCCACATTATGTTCAAGCCCCATGTTTTTGGTGGGTGACGAACAATAGCCTAAGGAGATTGCAAGACACCTATGCCCGCTCAACATCCTTCATCATCATCATTGGACGAGTCGTTT
>NC_061510.1:23359365-23381982 GCF_022539505.1 Lolium rigidum | reverse complement strand
GTGTTAGTTGCATCCAAAATACACAAATTAGAGGCAAAACAATAGCAAAAGTGTTCGGGAAAGTAGATACGTTTTGGACGTATCAACGCATCAAGCCATCATCATCTACAGGGTCTGGACCGTCCTGTTGCTGCAAGGAGATGAAGGAGACTGGATTTTCAAAACAGCCGATGAACAGCCATCGGCTTTAGGGTTGCAAAGTATTATGGTCAGATATTAAATTACAGTCTGAATTTGAGGAGTGCTTGGATGACTGTCAAAATTATTTGAGTCTGGCTTCATGGGCGTTTGAGGCGAAAAGTCTGATACGTTGCTATCGGTTCTTGGTGCGGCAAATGGAGGACTTGAAATTGGATAAATGGAGAGTCAAAATTGGAAGAACAGTTCTTATTGATTCAAAGGAACGGCTTTACAAGAAAGAGCCGATGGCTCTCAAAAGGATCATCCGATGCCTAATGCACTACTACTACGATCATACTAGTCCTGTGCTACTAGTCCTGGTCTAAGGGCCGTTGCTGCCCTCGCCGGTGCTGTCGTGGCTGCCGTCGGCGCTGCTGCCGGCGGGCTCCTCGTCACTGCTGCCGTAACCTTCGGCAGGGGCCCCGTACTCCTCCTCGTCATCATCGTCGTCGTCATCATCATCCGACCCGGCGCGGAGGCGTTTCATCGGCGGGTACTCGTCGGAGGAGGTGTCCTCCTTCACTTCCTCATCCTCCTCATCGGAAGAGATGTCTTCGCCCTAGAGAGCATCGTCGTCGTCCTCCTCCTCCGAATCCCCATCAATGAGGAAATGAAGGTTGTCCTCCCCATCGGCCAGGGATTCATCATCCTCTGACCAGACGGAGAAGTCCCAGTCCGCCTCGTCCCATCGCTCCGGTGCGCGTATGTCCTCCGGCGTCGGCTCGCGGGAGGAAGAAGACCGGTAGGAAAGACCGGAGGAGGAAGAGGAGGAGGAGTCCATGGTGGAAGAAGGGTTTTTCGAGTACTACAGGGGGAACAGAGGATGAGGAGGGGATGAAGAAGCAAACTGCTCGATGCGGTTAAATAAAAGGGATATGGTGGAGATTCAATGCCACAGCAGTTTCCGAGGAAGTGGTGCCCAAAGGAAAAAAATTGTTGCCAGGTCACGCGGAGAAGTTGAGAAGGCAAGTCATCATGATGAAGGGTGCTGCGACGGTTCTGCTCTGCCACGACATGACCCGACGAAGAAAAAGCAGAGTGATTTTGGAATTATCATTTCCAAAACCAGGGGGGCATGTGTTATCACCAGAATTTGACCGGATCAGAGGTGGGCCGCGATTAAGATGGGCTTGAAGAATATACACGGAAGAAATACATGAATCGGTCTTGTATACAAAGTTTGGGCTAGTTTGCCCATGTATCTGTAAATATAGTAGGATACGTGTCGGTTAGATAGAATTTGGCTCGTGCACGGTTGGGATTATTCCCACGTTAGAAAGTCCACGGACTATAAATATGTATCTAGGGTTATTGAGAAAAACAACAATCACGTTCATCACAAACCAATCTAGGCGCATCGCCAACTCCCTTGTTTCGAGGGTTTCTTCCGGTAAGCATCATGCTGCCTAGATCGCATCTTGCGATCTAGGCGAGTACACGTTTATTCGTTGTTCAAGCGTTGCTCGTGCTCGAAGCCTTGTTGATGGCGAGCAACGTAGTTATCATAGATGTGTTAGGGTTAGCATTGTTTCATCGTATCATATGCTTTCGTCCATGCAACCCTTAAACGTCTAGCCGCCCTTACACCTATCTTAGGTGTAAGGGCGGCACCTCGCTTGAACATTATTTAGTAGATCCGATCAGTTATGATTGCTCCTTGTTCTTCAAGGATTAGTTTAATATCTGCATAGTTAGGCCTTGCAAACGGGTTGAAGGATCCAGTAGCACGTAGGGTGAAGTTTGCTAGCCCTAGATGAGATGTTCCGGGGATCAACTTCATGTTGGTTTTTAGGCCTTGTCTAGGGTCGGTTTATTATCACCGTGCGTGGCTGCCAGGCTCAATCACGCGTAGGATGTTCCGATTATGTGGTGAAAACCCTAAATCGTCGTAGGTCGTTTTAGCTTTATATTGATCAAGCAGGACCACCATTGATCGTATACCTCATACGAATCATGGGTGGATCGGCTCCTTGAGCCGATTCACGGGACAACTCGAGAGCCGATCGAGGCTCGTATTTAATGTTTACGTGTATGTCATGCAGGAAACTAAGCGAAGCAAATCCATCACCTTCCTGACCAGGTATAGGTCAGGTGGCACGCCCTTGCACCAGCATCGGACGTGCGTGCCGAGGCTTTGCGGGCCGTCGCTCGAGGGACCAGGGCCAGCCGCAGTCCTGGGAGCCTCCCGGCTCTACTGTGTTGCCCGTCGTTGCTCGCCGGTGGGTTTCTGACCGCAACATATCTACGGAACATATTGCGTGGCTTTGAGAGTTTGATGAATTTATAAATATATAAATTATTTTGAACTTTTTAAGAAGAATTATTGTCGTCTCCGTATTTGTTTGTATCCCTGAACATAATATCAGGTCAAATATATGGTACATAGCTAAATTAGTCTTTAACTGGATGACATGTGTGAAATTGATATTTCAAAATTAATATGTTACATCTATATCGTACTACCATTTGTCGTTCGGACTTTACTTAAAATCATGATACTTTAGACTTAATTTTTTGAGTTGTAAACTTTAGTTCATTCTTCACAATGTATCTAGATGCTACAAACTCAGAAGAGTTTGGCTTTTGGTCTAAACATCGTAGATGCACCCAAATATATGGTAGATATGTAGTTTAGTAACGTTTGTTTACCAGGTCAAATATATGGTAGATAGATTAGTAAAATTTGTTTTCCAGGGCAAATATATGGTACACGGATTAGTAACATTGGTCATATCGGCCTTGATTTCAAATCTTTATATTTTACACTCATTTTGTTAGATAGAAACTCTTCTTTATTCTTCCCAATGTATCTAGATGATACAAATAGATGCACATAACCAACACATAAAAACACAAACATTAACAAACCTGATAGAAGTTTGAAATTGTAGAAATAAAAAGAAAACACCTCCCAACTGCCACTCCAAAGCCCAAGATGTTGAGATATCGAGACTAGGTTGCCACCCATGATGGGAGAAATGTCTCTAACAATCCCCTCCAGTTGCGTATATGCCGGCCGCCGCCATCGCGCTCAATTCTCCTACCGCTTAGGGATAGATGACAAGTTTTTTGACAATAATTTTGGATGAAAAGTTGATTTAAAATATAATATATTTCGTAGCTCAAATCATCTACATGATCCGAGATCTGTTTTCATATTAGAATTTTCAGCCCATTATTCTACGAGAACTTACCACACATTATTATTCAGCATCGATATTGTGTGACTACATTATCAAAGTGGGATTGTGTTTTGAAGATCAAGATAAATCTTACGGTGAACAACATTTCGAGAGTTGAACGATTGAAGTTTGAGGTTGCAAAAAACAATCTATGTGGCATACATGCATGCAAATAGCTCTATTTAGGTGGCCGTCGCTCCCTTTGACTATGTATTCGTAAGTTTGCATCATTACAAAAAAATTATTTCGAGGGAGAGGGAGATTCACATTTTTTTTTAATCCAGAACACAGTTTTTGAGGAATCGCAATAAAAGAAAGTTTTGAGAAAAAAGTTTTAATGTCAGGTGACGACTGAGGAGTGAGGTCTCACCGTCACGGCCCAGGAGAAAGGTCCTGGGAACATTCCTTTGGGCCAATTCCGCAAGCCGATTTGACATAGCCCAGTCAAGGATTCCCTTATCTTCCTTCCTATGGAAAATGCAATTTCAAGGCCCATGATTCTATTTTGGTTCCACTTTGCACAAGCATCTAACCCATCTTTCTTTCTCAAAAAAAAACCCATCTTTCTCCCCTCAAAAAAAAAAAAAAAATCTAACCCATCTTTCTGTCAAAAGGGTGAACAAAAAGATGATAGAAGAAGCAGCGAAGCACAGCACACTAGAGACTATTCCCCTTTTCAATCGAAGAGCTGCAGAATAAGGCGAGAGCACAGCAAAAGGGCAGCAAACGTACGTCAAGGCAGATGCAGAAACAATGCATGCTCGATCACCGTTCTGGAGGAATAATTGCCGGATAGAAGAGTCACAGAGACGAAAGTTGGCGTTGCGCCAATAAGGAGCGTAGCAATCAATCGATCGATCGATCCGTGGCAAGCTGGTCCGATCGCAAGAGAGCACCCTGGAGTGAGTGGGTTGCAATGGATGCCGCGCTAGGTAGCTGCCTGTTCACCACAGCCGTTAATTGGCGTGTGAATGGCATGGCAGAAAAGTTAAAAGGTGAGGAGAGAGTAACAGTAAATGTTCAGGAACTGGCAAAGATCACTCCCAATTGGCGCTGAAGAATCATATCGATCGGCCGGGCGGCAGGGGCGGCCGGCCACCGTGGGTTGATATATATATCTCTCCAATTCTCTACCACCGATCAGGTGCGGTGGATCTGTGATGTAAGGGCTACGTTTCTGATCGACGCGGTGGTGGAGTGGATCATCGAGATGGATCGGCGCGCTCGTGTGCGTGCCGTCTGCCGCGGCAGCAAGGCTGCGACGCCGCAGTGATCGATCGGCACCGCCCCGGCCGGCCACCCACTGCCTGCAGGAAGAGCAGAGCTAGCGCATGGCAGTGACAGTCACATGTACTGCTCGGCCACAAGTAGATCGCACAGAGGCGCAGAGCAGATAGGTTTCTTGTTATCTACTGATCGGGCATCAAGTCGTTGCTAAACGCAGACATCTTCGATCGCCACTTCGCCAGTACGTATGGGCATTGGACAATTGATGCAGGTAATAAAATGTTAGTGGTGGCGATGGCAGTCATGCATGCACCGCCGCACTGGCAGCAGTGTCCAATTCGAATACACACTTGTCTGCTTGCCAATAGGCCAGATCATGAAGGATATTGTAGTACTTATGAGCTTGCCTTCAGCGATCAACTTTTCTGGGCCGTATCATTTCGATCGTTTCACTGTCCGCTCGTCGTCGTCACCAGATGCAGAGCTGGGCTCGATCATGCCGCCCGTTATTAGTCTACGAAATCCATCGATGGCTCACGCAATCGCCTGCCGGCCGGCCAGTCCGTGCATGATTCCGTTCCGTTGGACGCGCTCAGATTCACAGTAATATATGCGCGGGCGTCGTATTGCCTGCTTCAGTTCAATTGATCGTTCTTGTGGCAGAGCACGCACGTACGCACGGCCCGCTGCGTGCAACGGCAGCAGTCGTTCTGTAATCGAGGATTCGCTCGCTCGCTTTCCCGGGCGCGTATTCGTTGCCATGCTTGATTGAGCTAGCTTTGGAAGCAACCATGGCGGCATGGCGCCGCTCCATGCCCTCGAATGGAATGGATGGAGGCGAGCAATGATGGTTGGGGAAGCAGGATCGATCGCCCGTGCATGCGGCATGTACAGTGCAGCGCCGGCCGAGAAGAGAAAGGATCAAGCTAGCCGGGAAAGATGGGGAGGAAACAAGCTTGATGCTCACATCACAGCCATCTGCATGTATCAAAAGTGGCAAGAGTGTGCCGCAAGTATCTGTCTCTCCGCCTCTTGTGTCTATCTATCCCAGCGTCACCTACCCTCCTTTCCACTTCTTTTTTCTGATCTCTGAAACTTTTCTTCAGTACCCAAGGCGTGTTGCGCCGTCCCTTTCCCTTCACCGACCTCTCGCCATGGCCGCCTCCTTAATTCGATCCACCTAGGTGCATTTGAATAGTAACAACAAGTTGTAACAACCTTCGATGGCTTGCTAGCTAGCTTAGGTATATGATATAACGATCCTTGCTATTCACATGATCTGCACTGGACTGAAGACATCCATGTATCACAGGCCACTTGTACATTATAATCAGCATGAGCGTGCCGTCAAATTAATCCCATGTGAGCGCCGCCAGTCACTATGCATAATATCTTCCTTGTGAGTTGAAGCTAGTAGAGTAGCCGTATTCTCAGCACGTTAGGGCATCTCTAGCCCATCCCTTACAATTTAGCCCCTATATGACTACTTATCTTTTAACTCCTTATATTTGCCCCACCAAAAAAACCTGGATCCTAACCGATCCCCAATAGGTAACTCATTTAAAAAAAATTGTGCATACAAATCAAGAGCAATCCATAGCATAGTCAATCAAAGACACTGGCATATATATTTCTAGGTCATTCATAAGAAGAAGAAAAAGGCAAACAAATACATCATTGGCATTGTGTCAAATGCCATTGGTACTTCCTCGGGGTGAGAAGGGAAGGACACTGCCGCCGGTTCCGACGCTCATGCGACGGCGAGAGCTTGCACTCCAACTAGCTCGGCATGCTCACTCTCCATGGACGCGCGAGACTCGGCGGCGTCGGATGGAGCGACGGCTGCATGGGGCGGCAACCCTAGGCCACGTGACATCTACGACAGATCGGTTGGAAGTGATAGGGTGCGAGATGACCGGAAGTCGGTGGAGGGGCTTGGAGGAGGTCGCCGGTTGCAGTTTTCGGCGTTGAATTGACATGTCGGCTCGATTGTGGCAACAACAGCCTCCGATGAGTGAGTCGGAATGGGACAAGACGACGGAGAAGGCTATTGGGTGTCGGCGATGGTGCGGGTGGGGAGTCTATTTAGGGGTCTACCAATGCGAGGAGTAAAACTTTTACTCATTTAACTGGTTTGAGGGTTCGGCTCGATGCGGTTTACTGGAGTAAAAATACATTTTACTTCTCTAACCCATTATGGGGATCGGCTAGAGATGGTAAAGAAATGAATCATATGGCTTTTCCTGATTAAAAGGTAAAGGAGAGCCTTTTTTCTTGAAGCAGAGGTGGAGCGAGCATAGCATGGCAGAACATATCTAGTGATACCACCATTTAGATGATACCATGATACCGTACAAAAAAACGTATTTTTATACGTGCCAAAAAATTGTACGAAAAAATGTGAGTGCTCATGAAGCATGTCCCTACAACATCACAAAATTTCATATCCAAAATCGACATGGACACTGAGAAACAAAAAAGAGAAAACCAGCATGAATAGTGCTACCTAGTGTCACAAAAAGACAAAATCAGAAAATAACACTATTCATGGTATCATCTAAAGGGTGGTATCACTAGATATGTTCTCCATATAGCATGGATATACTACTAGTACACTACACAGTGGTGTTACTGTCAAGGTAGCTGTGCATGCATTCTATGCCATCGTTAGCCTTTTTGCCGCTTACGCCAAGCTAGCTAGCTAGCCCATCGAAGGATCGGTCTATCCCCACAAACTCCACCAAACGAAAACGAAAAGGGAGGACGGAAGTGACAAGTATAAGCTGTCAGTTTCAGGAAGAAGAGGAGGACTACCGGAGGTAGTGGAGGAGGCGACGGCCGGCGTATCCACGCCCGAAACCTGCAGCTTCCCGTCGTGTCTGTCGGTTACCCCCTAATAGCCGGGCAGTGCAGATAGATATCTCGAGTTAATGGCCGCGGATTAAGTAATTTAAGCAAGATGGTCTCGATCGTGATGGTGTGGTGTGGTGCGGGCCTGCGCCGGGACGGCACGCTAAACTTGTGCCGGCGAGGGCGAGAGGGAGCGGTGGTGGTGGGCGGCGGGGCCTACGGCCGGCCGGCGTCGAGTACACACCCAACGGCGGGCGAAGGGGATGATAATGATACCGGGCGGGGGTGTCTCATGATTGGGCGGACGGATGATGGGCCGGCCGCGGCCGGTTACTTGATACTTGGGGCTTTCGGGCCGACCGGGCGAGACGTGCATGGCCATGGGCGACGTGCCGTCCCCATCCGCCACGCCACCGCCCCACTTTCTTCTTGTGCTAGCCCTCGGTGCAGAACGGACGCTGCGCCTGCACGGTCTCTAGTGTTTCACTCACTCCGGTAGTAGATTACTGATAAACCATAAGTAAGTACACTCGTTTTCCCGTGTAGTCTTACTTAACTACAGAAATGCAGTCTTTTTTTCGCCTTCATGTTGTTCTCCAACGGCATCACATTGTCAGAGCATGAGCATCTCCCACCGAGGAGGTCAAAGCCAAAAACGAGCTCCAACTTACATAAGCTCTATCCTTAAAAATGCCCCGGTTTTTCTAGGGCACGTCCTAAAATTTGCCTTTTCATGCTGCAAATATATATATAACACCAAAGAGGCGCCACAAAACAAAATGGGAAAGCGCGCGAGCAACAACCGCCATTTTCAGCACTGCGCGCTTCACCCCTGCTGGTCGTCAGCGAGGCCACACAAACCGGGGAACGTCGACTTGGCGGCCGGGAGCTGCAGCGCGGCCCGCACACGGCCGTCTCGAAAGGTGCCACTGCCCGCCTTCGCCGCAGGACCTCGATCCTCCGGCCACATACCTCACGACCTCGACGATGTTGAGTGGCTATTGCCTGCCTCATTCTTCTGCCATGTCGTTGGCACAACCAACTACCTCCAACGGTCGATGAGCTCTGCCTGGCATCCAAAAGTGTTTGGCACTTTCTATCAAAGGTGATCTTTAGAAGGATCTCATTGAGAAGTGTTGGTCATGGTTTGGCCAACATAGGCACTAGGTTCATGTTGTATGTGATGGATTGTATGTTGTATATGATGGACTTTGAGTATTTGTGTGGAACTTGACCATGAACTATTTGTGTAATAATCGATGAACTATTTGTATGATGTAATATTAAGTACCATTTGTATTTTATTTGTGTTTATTATCATTCAAATATGAGTTTCTTGTTATTTGTGTCAAATATGCTTGCAATAGTGAAAATAGGGCACAAGGTGTGGTGCCATATTTTACATCATCTAGAATTTTGCTAGTGCCCCCCTTTTGCATCACCTAAAACTGATGCCATATATTTCATGCTCTAAAGCCTAGAAAATGGTGCCCTATATATACATCATCTCTTGGAGATGTTCCCAAACTTCTAAAATGGATGAGTGGATGCACATATGTATTACAAGGATCTGGTCGTTTAAGAACTTGGATGGTCCAGCAGGTCCCTGCCGCCCGGGTCACCTCCCATGGCGACTTCCGAGACCCCACATCGCCACATGTAGATCCTTCACCTCATTGCTGCCAGAAGGACGTCCATGGTGGACGTGCGGCAACGTGGTTACCCTTTCTAGCCTTCATTTTCGTTTTATTTTGCCGTAGCAACTTGTTCTTCAGTTTGGAACTTGAGATTTGATCACGGTTGCCCATCTCCGTTTATTGATGCGAAGGATGCAGAGGCACGGCTGCCCGTTGTCGTGTTGAGATGCATCTAGGATGGAATTCGGTGGTCGGTGGCTGGTGGCCCAGGTTCAAATCTTGCCAATCTGCCTCCGGCTGCCTCTATTGATCGAGATCATCGTAGAGCTAGCAACTCCACATAAGTGGGCTAGGCGATGCCAATGACCTTCCAACATGGTCTTGCGCCGAATGGGAGGCAGGCATGGGGAAAGATTGGGTAGGATTTGGAGGTTGTTTCTCGCATGCTCTTGTGTTGAGTCGAGAAGAGGCTAGTAAGTACTTGCAACATATTGGAAGAAGTATGTGTGCCGGACGATTGGAGTTTCGCAACCATGTTCTCGACAAGTGGCGGTGATCTTGGCATACTTCGTTCTTGGTGGTGGTCCTTGAGCTCCGTCTCATTTCCCACGTTGAGAATGCTAGGTCTGGCCTTAAGTGGTTTGCACCCGGCAATGGTGACCCGCTAGTCATTTTCTTGTTGAAGGCATAGCCTAGAGATTTGACCTTATTTAGGGTGAAAACCTAGGATCTGACTATCTGGACGACAGTGTTTGTGCATAGTTACATTCATGTAGGCATCGTTCTGGAGAACCTTGTTTGGAGTCGAGGTGTTGACATCTGTGGTGGTGCTCTTTCTGTTGTGAGTCTCTAATTGCATCGATGGAGTCTTTGTTTTTTCTTCTTATTTTGTTTTTCGGCTGTGTGCATCCTTAATGTCTAATCTAATTGTAGTCGTTATGCTATTGGAGAGCCTAGGTGTAATTGACATCATCTTGCTATTAATATATTTCTTTCATGAAAAATAGAATTTGCACAATCCGTACATGCATGTTTGGGTCATTGAGTATTTGAGTGCCGAATGCTCCATGTGGCCGTTTTATCTCCTCAATTTTTTCTTAAATCAGCATTTTTAAATTTTTAAAATCTAGAACAAAAATCCAGGCCGTAGATAATACTGATCTCTACCAGTATGCGAAATCTCAATTGTGTATTAGCTATATTTGGTGCCAAATCTGATAACTTTACACAATATTAAAATGTGCAATGTTCACCGCACCTAAATTCACACAATTGTTATCTTTTTCTCAGAACTTCACATTTTTTTTGCGCACCAGTAGATTTCGTCATACCTACTACATCTAGATTTTTTTCCAAGTTACTTGAAACTTTCAAATGTCACCTTCGATCTTTTTTCAAAAAGGAGATCACTGTAGCTCGGCAGCTATTTCTAGTTATTGTGTTTTACGACTTCCATGGTAGTTTGACTTGACCGGCCTTGATTGTTGAATCTCAAGTCTGAGAGGACTTCTTTCAAAAAGAAAGATACAATACTAACAGACAGTAGATGTAGTTGACGTCTGACCGATAAACTTTACAAGCACGGTTAAGTTCACACACACAAAAACAAGCTTTACATGGAAGCACGGTTAGGTAACTAATGATCGAAAGTAAAGCGGTGAAGTCATTCTGATAGCGATGGTTAGCCTGTCTGGACGGGCACTGCGTGGATGATTGTGGTTCCCGAGATAATGTCTGAGAGTTAATTAACACAAAGGTAACATTTCAGAGATACGCACGATCATATTTGCCGACCAACCAAATGAGAGTCAAGCAGAAAGATAACCGCGATCGATATGATCGACCTCGTTTGTGTGGGTGATATACATGCATCGATATCGTTACTCAAGTACCGTGTATCTGTAACGGCATGCCATAATGCTCGTCGTGTACCACCTTTCCCACCTTTTCTTTCATGCATATCTTGCTGCTGCTAGCGCCGATCAAGTGCATATATGTACTGATCATCAACTTACGGCAGAAAGTAAAACAACGTCCCCATGTAATGCCCATCACATCACCCCAAAAGTAAGCTGCTCTTTCGGAAGTTCCATGCGACTTTTGACTTTCGCTGCCTCGCCGGCTACCTGGTCCACAAGACGATCGATCGAGTTTCAAGAGGCAACAATGTGTATTCGACTAGCTTTCCATGGGGTAAAAAGTTCTCAAAAACCTTTTTAACAAGGGGAGATGAACAAAGGAAACGAACACGTACTATTTGATGTTTGCGCTACATACGTACGTATGGGTAATCTTTTTCGCCTTGTGTTCCCAGAAAAACAAAAAGTCTATTTTAAACCCAAACTTGTAGACGTCCAACGAAATGGACCCTGAACTTCAAATCCCCGTGTCGTTTGTAACCCCAACTTGTGAAACCCGGTCTAAATCAAATACTAGAGCTGTTTGGTGCGCCGGGAAAACTACAATCTCAACAGGGATTACATGGTACTTTCACGTGCGACTCACATGTCAGATCGATCAATTTTCCCAATAACACTCTCCCCTTCATTGTTCGATCCTAAATCAAGAATGCCAGAGGGGGCTGCAATGTTGGCAAACAAACCGGCATAACTCGTCCTCTAGGTCGCCTGAGGGGTTGTTGAGTTTCGTGAGCGCATGGGCGAGATCAGACACGAAGCAGGGCTCGGCGAGGCTACGCTCCCCAGGACTGGTGGCCGGTGTCGAACACCTTGAGGACGACCGAGGCCGAGCCCACGATGCGGTGGATGTTGGAGCCTGCACCTTCGAGCGCTTCCTGTGGCACGCGGATCTACCGCCTCTACTGCCTAAAGCCGCGCCTAGATCTCCGACATCCTAATCGAGGACCCCACCACGCAGCGCCGTGCGTGAAGGCGTGAAGCCAGGCTCACCATCCTCCGCCGGCTCTGGGAAAGAGACAATACGGATTGGGGAAGAATATGGATATGACATGTGGGTCAATGTAGCTAGTGTGAGTAGGTATTTAGAATTTGTTTTCTCCCCAAAACAGGTTCAAGGTTTGATTTTGACCGAGATTTGCAAGTTTAAGGTAGTACAAACAAGTGGAATTTGGAGTTTATGCTATACTTTGGCAAACCTCTACGAATTCAGTGTTTAAAATAGATTGTTTTCCCTTATGCAATATCGATGTGCACTTCGTGCGTACATGCATGGGTGCATGCGGCTCAAATACACACATCAACATACTGATCATATACGCACAGCTGTACCAATGACGAAAGGGCACATGCACATGCATGCAACAAACATCTCCATCTCGAGCCTCTCTGTGGCTGTGCACCTGCGCCCGTTTGTGCTTGCTAGCTAGCAAAAGCTCCTGCCCTGCATGCTACATGTGCATAACCTGTCAGAACATGCTCGTGCAACAAACTTACAAGTGGAAATCCTCGTCGCCTGAATACGCCGTCGATCGAGTATAGAGACGATGCGTACGCGTAGTGTACCGTCTACGTAAAGCCTTACGCCTTTTCGATCCCAGTTAGCTGCGTCCACGTACGTACGTGTCGAATTGAGATCAGACTGGCTGCTGCCCGCGCGTCTCAGGTACGGTAGGGTCGGTTTGGGTGCACGTCCGGCCCCAAGCTTGGTCGGTCTGCACCCCCGTTTCTTCTCCCACGGACACGTACGTACGCCTGTGTTTGCTTTACATGTATTACAGTACACTGCACTACTAGTAGTCACTATAGCTGAAGTTTCTGAAAGATATTTTTTTTATATATATTTTGGCTCAAGTGCAGTTTCAGGATATGCTAATGTAGATGCATGTAGGCCCGACTTAAGCTACATATGTATGTACTGTACTCCTGTCTTTAAATAAATATACTTCTATCCGTTGGGCTCATTCAAACGTCTTTAAATTTGATTAACTTTATGTAAAAATAGTAGCAACATATATAATATCAAATTAAATTACTATTACGAAACTACATTTTAAAACGTATGCAGACTAATGTAATGTAATAAATATTGCTATGTTTTCTCATAAAATTGGTTAAATTTAAAATAATGCCAAAGGACAAAAGGTAGAAGTGCACTTATTTGAGGGATGGAGGAGTACATGGGTTACAGTTAAGGTTTTTTTTTTCTCGGTAGGCAAAAATATACCAGTGGGTAACAGATTTCTGGCATTCTGAAAATACCGGAAATACCGGCCAAATACCAGGCGAGATTTGTCAAACCAGTTTACTATTTCATTCAAAAATTATCATTTTTTTTAATTTGAGCAAATTATTTGAATATCAGAAAATTTCGTTTGGTATTATTTTTTCTTGGTGGTTACCAGTAAAACCGGTCTCCGCTGAAATATCGATGTTAAAAAAACCTGATTACAGAGCAACTATAGTTGAAGTTTCTGAATTCTTTTCCAGCTCAAGTACAGTTTCAGGATATGGTAATGTAGATGCATGCGGGCCTTATTTAAAGTACATGTGTGTAGGTATTGGAGTACTACAATACTACTAGTTCTAGCCAGATGTATGTATATATGTATCGGAAGCTAGGTAGGCATAGTACTCCTAGCATTAGCAAGATATTTGTATGTACTATAGTAGTTCGAGATGCATCTCATGTGAGTAGCAAGCATGATTTGTATTATTGTATATAGGTGGAAGCCCGGTCATTGGCCGCCGCACATTCCTAGTTTATGCAATTGTGTGTACGTACAGCTGAAGCGTAACAGACTAGGCTAACAGCTAGCTATGCATGTAAGCTTATCCTGTTATTTGTTAACTGCACTTTTTGGGCAGATGCTGTTATTGTTAAGGTGTGTGGAATCGAAGGACGACAGGCCATCAGCCTTAACCGGCCAAGAACGGAACATGGCGTGCCGTAACAGCTTTTCTGTTTCGATCGATCGCTGCGATGCTAGCTAGCTAGAAAGGCCCAAGTGATCGAGGAATTTTGACAGATGAAAAGTGCCTCGCTTTAAGACGAAAATATGTGGTGATCGGCGGCTGCGTACGGTGGCAGTCACATGCATGATGAACTGAATCGCGCGAATTCGTAGGGTCAGAGATTACCAATTATAAGCCAGTCCGATCGAATGGACATGTACAATACTCGATATGCAGTATATTACACAGTTCACAAACACTTACATGTCGTGCTGATCTGCAGTGTATTCAGGGTGAAAGTTAAACTTCCAATTACTTCAACCTTTTTACAGTAGTATTTTGACAGTGTTAGTTAATAACAGGACCACTATTTCTCCTGACATGGAAATGTCTGGCTATATATCAACCAAGAAACACAAAAGGAGGCATGGAAAGTGAACATCCATCCATAATATTACCGGCCCCTGCTCCTGTTCCCCAATGCTTTGCCAATGCAAGAACGTGGGTCGCCACTGAATTAAGTACAGTTTACTAATCAGGAGTGATCTTTCAGAGACCCTGCGAACGTGTCGCCCGGGGAGCAAAAGCGGCTAGCAGTCACGTCAGGGAATGTCTCATGTCGTGCTCCAGCGTGTCGAGGTTTCCATCGGGATTAGCGCGCGTGAGATTGTTTTGAGGTTACATGATCATTAGCAGCTGCCACCCGCTGCCAATGCCCTACTTAATTACTACTCTCTATCTGTCTCTGTCTACATTTCTCGTGAGAACAAAGGGGCATGTGTCGCCGCAGGGCCGAATTATTATTGTCACTCCGTCGAGTGAACATGATGCAGACCCACCCAACAGAATTGCGCCACCGGTGGGGCCCTGTGTCCCTAATCTTTTCCTGCCCGGGCTCACACCTCTCCTTATTAGGTTTTCCAGGGTTTGGTTACAACAAGCACATGGTCCAAGAAACAAAAGTGTATCATTGTTTTGTTCCGGTGTGTGTATGTGTGTGTTTATTATCATGTGAAGAATTGTGAATGGATACACATGATGGACTCCAATTCTGTTCTGGGCCTGATCACTTCGTGTAGCACACAAAGTAATCACATTTATAGTCTTATAAATTTTCGGGAACAATACAATCGTGACACATATTGTTGCAGTGGAGAACGGAGATAGTTATGTACTGAAAAAACTTAACCGAAGGACTACCGTCGTCCAAGTCCATTGTTTTGACAAACAGCTAGTAAGAATTTGGAAGGATTCTATTCCATAGGGATTTTTTCTACAGATGTTGTTTGGTTTGGGTTGGAGGAACCATATAATTTTTTTTCTATAGGCTACTTTGTAAGAAGTTCTATTCAAAATGTTCCATTAGGGCTAACCTGTGGAATTTTTTTCTTTCCTTTCAATGAAAACTATGTCATGCACCTATTCAACCAGAAAAAAACATGCGTTTTTTCTTAGGTGAAACCAAACAACTTCTGTTATAGATGTGTGCGGTTGCTTTACAATATTATTTGAATAGTATTTTATTTCTTCGAACAATTTTACAGAATTAGAACACCTGAATTATATAGATACCTCATTTATTTAGCTTGAAGTGCATATGTGGGTGTTTCCAATATATGTTGGTGTTTTTCTCATCCAATAGATGTTAGCTAATTGAAATAGCATTAAAATACTGCCCAAAATTAGATAGATAATTTATCTAATTAAATTTAAGGGTAAATATTTATAAATAAAATCAATTCACCAAGACTCATGAAATTTTATCGTGGAAATATCCAGATATGGTTTATACCATGTCATTTTTACCATTGTTTTATGATATCTATCTATACATCAATTTTCTGCACATATTTTACATTATATTTTATAAATAGAAACAAAAAATTAATTTCAACATACATCACATATAACATAATGTTAAACATGGAGTAACTATAAAATACTATTTAGTTTTGTTTCTTCAGAAAGTTCACACAATTAGAATACTTCAAGTATGGAAATAATTCATTAGAAAGAATGAGCCAATGCAATTCAACATGAGTACACAAAGGTCCGCACGGCCCTTCAGCTTTTTACATTCAGTCGGTAGTACGCACACCATTGACATGCGACATGCTTAATTTTCCCATCAGTAAGGTAATTTGTTTGGATGTCTTTCTTAGAATTTTGCCACTTCTTACAAGGAGTATATATAAATATATACATTTCAAATAAAAACATAACATTAATAATGCAGCTTAGTATTTCATTCAACAAGCTATATATTAATATCTTTGCTAAGTCCTGCAAATCGATATATACTGTAAAAAGGACTATATACTAATGGAAGCAAGGAATGCATGTCAATCTAGTTAGCACATATAGGTGCCTATGAGATCCTATCCGACATTAAGACGATCAACATGGCTATTATAGCCAACTAACAGCTAGCTCCTCCGAGCAATCTAATAGCCTATTCGAGCAGCTCGAGCAACATATTTGATTTGATCGCAACTCAATATAATTTTTCCCCATCCTTGGATGAAGTCATGCATATTTGGATCTTCCTTCAACATATATGTCCCCAACAAAGCATTAGACGGAAAACGAATGATGTAGGATAGGTGTTGGTTGGATTGTGGATGCCCCCTTGAGGTTGCATGGAGACGTGATACGTCTCCAACGTACCTATAATTTCTGATGTTCCATGCTTGTTTTATGACAATACTTACATGTTTTGCTTGCACTTTATAATGTTTTTATTCATTTTCCGAAACTAACCTATTAACGAGATGCCGAAGGGTCAGTTGCTGTTTTCTGTTGTTTTCGGTTCCAGAAAGGCTGTTCGGGCAATATTCTCGGAATCGGACGAAATCAACGCCAAACATCTTATTTTTCCCGGAACCTTCCAGAAAGTCAGAGGGGGACCAGAGGGGTGCCCTGGAGGCCCCACACGTGTGTCCGGCGCGGCCCAGGAGGGGGGGCGCGCCGCCCTAGTGTGAGGAGGCCCCGTGCCCCCTCCGACTCCGACTCTTCGCCTATTTATGCCCTGGAGACCTAAAAACGCGAGACCAATTGACGAAACTCCAGAAAGACTCCAGGGGCGCCGCCACCATCGCGAAACTCCGTTTCGGGGGACAGAAGTCTCTGTTCCGGCACCCTGCCGGGATGGGGAAGTGCCCCCGGAAGCCATCTCCATCAACGCCATTGCCTCCATCATGCTCCGTGAGTAGTTCCCCCATGGACAACGGGTTCTAGCTGTAGCTAGTTGGTATTCTCTCCCCCATGTACTTCAATACAATGATCTCATGAGCTGCCTTACATGATTGAGATTCATCTGATGTAATCGGTGTTGTGTTTGTCGGGATCCGATGGATTGTTACATTATGATTGTCTATCTACAAAGTTTATGAAGTTATTGTTGCCGCAATCTTGTTGTGTTTAATGCTTGTCACTAGGGCCCGAGTGGCATGATCTTAGATTTAAGCTCTATACTTATTGCTTAGATTGTATCTACAAGTTGTATGCACATGTCTATGTCCGGAACCAAAGGCCCCAAAGTGACAGAAATTGGGACAACCGGAGGGGAAGGCTTAGATATGAGGATCACATGTTTTCACGGCGTGTTAATGCTTTGCTCCGTGCTCTATTAAAAGGAGTACCTTAATTTCCAGTAGATTCCCTAGAGGCCCGGCCGCCACCGGCTGGTAGGACAAAAGATGTTGTACAAGTTTCTCATTGCGAGCACGTATGACTATATATGGAAAACATGCCTACATGATTAATGATCTTGATGTTCTGTCTTAATGCTATTTCAATCCTATCAATTGCCCAACCGTAATTTGTTCACCCAACACTTGTTATTGGAGAGTTACCACTAGTGTAGATAGCCGGGAACCCCGGTCCATCTTTCATCATCATATACTCGTTCTACATGTCATTGGAAGTAGTATCAACTATTTTCTCGGTGCCATTGCTCTCATATTACTATTATCGCTCGCCGTGTTACTGTTACTATTGCTCTCATATCATCGCTACTTTCACATCACCCCCGTTACTAGTGCTTTTCCAGGTGCAGCTGAATTGACAACTCAGTTGTTAAGGCTTATAAGTATTCTTTACCTCCCCTTGTGTCGAATCAATAAATTTGGGTTTTACTTCCCTCGAAGACTGTTGCGATCACCTATACTTGTGGGTTATCAAGACTATTTTCTGGCGCCGTTGCCGGGGAGGCATAGCTCTACTCATAAGTTCACATGGGGAGTACACTCTACCTCTCTCTCTGTTTTATTTTATTTTGTTTTGCTTAGTTTACTTTTGTCTAGTTTATTTGTGCTTAGTTTATTTCTGTCTAGTATTATTCTGCTTAGTTTACTTTTGTCTAGTTTCTTTTTGTTTGTTTTACTTTTCTTATATACCCAAAAATCCATAAAAATTTGAAAAACCAAAAAATTAAAAACTGTTGTTATGGGAGAACCTACAACCTATTTGGAGCTTATTGAATTATATAATAATTATAGAGAATCAAGAATGGGTAAAGTTATGAGTGCTGTGATAGAAAAATTGAATACAATTGCTAAAATCTTGCTTAAACGCCATGATATAAACTGTTGCTCTCAACAGGATACTAAACATCTTAAATTTCAATGTGGCTTTAGTGAGGAATTTTTAATTAAGAACTATAATCGGAATAGCTATATTCATTTTGGGTTCGAAGAGGTAGAACAATTTGTCTTATTTATGGGAGCCTCTGAGATAGAATCCTTCATTGCTAGAAATTATGAAACTTGTGTTGTTTATAAGGACCTTAAAGATTATGTCTCTTCTATCCTTAATTTTTGTGTAGAAAGCTACAGTGATAATCCTTATATCATTGATTATAAAGAGAGACTCATTAATGCACAAGAATGCACTCACAATTTGCAGGAACCAGTGGAAGAAGAAATTGATGAACCTGAAAGCTCATTGGATGAAAAAGAGGAGGAAATTGATGAACTCGAAAGCTCATTGGATGAAAAAGAAGAGGAGAGTGATGAACAAAAGGAGGAAGAATGGATTAGCTACCCATGCCAACCTTCTAATGAGAGTAACTCTTTATCTCTTACACTATTTGATTGTCCTCCATGCTTACCAAAAGAGGATGAATGTTATGTTCCTGTGGATTCTCTTGAAATATTCCCTATGAGTAAAACTTGTGAGAATAATTATGCTACTGTTATCTATGATAATCCATGCTACTTTGATAAATCTTATGATAATGCTTTGTTTGTGCCCGATGTCGAAATGCATGGTACTAAAGAGTTTTGCTTGGCAAATGTTTATGATAAATCTCTAGATGATGGTCCTATGTTACTTGATAATATTAATTGTACTACTAATGAAAATGGGATTGGAGAGATTTTGACTTTATCTTTGAGTCCCATATCTTTTGAGATTGATCAATCATCTTGTTATATTATTGATAAAAGTGGGTTTGAAAGTTTTAGTCCCACTATTTTTGAGCTTGATAAAAATTATATGTTTATGGATCATGAGAAACATGCTTTATGTGATAGATATGTTGTTGAGTTTGTTCATGAAGCTACTGAAAATTATTATGAGAGAGGAAAATATGGTTGTAGAAATTTGCATGGTACTAAAACACCTCTCTATATGCTTAAAATTTTGAAGTTACTCTTGTTTTACCTTCTTATGCTTGTCACTTTGTTCTTCATGAATTTATTTGTGTACAAGATTCCTATGCATAGGAAGTGGGTTAGACTTAAATGTGTTTTGAACTTGCTTTTTGATGCTCTCTTTTGCTTCAACTCTTATTTCTTGCGAGTGCATCATTAAAACTGCTCGAGCCCATCTTAATGGCTATAAAGAAAGCACTTCTTGGGAGATAACCCATGTCTTTATTTTGCTACTGTTTTGTTGTGTTTTGGAAGTTGTTAATACTGTAGCAACCTCTCCTTATCTTTATTTTATTGCAATGTTGTACCAAGTGAAGTCTCTAATAGAATGTTGATGCTAGATTTGGATTTCTCGCGCGTAAACAGATTTCTTGCCGTCACGAATCTGGGTATGATTCTCTGTAGGTAACTCGGAAAAATCTGCCAATTTACGTGAATGATCCTCGGATATGTACGCAACATTCATTAGTTTTGAGTTTTCTCGATTTGAGCAACGGAAGTACCTCTTAAAAATTCGTGTTTACCGGTCGTTCTGTTTTGACAGATTCTGTCTCTGTTTTTTGCATTGTCTCTTGTGGACTTTAAGTGAGGCTTTCTAGACGTGGAGAGCTGTAGCTAATGTTTTATTGAGTACTTGCAATGTGTCACTACAGGGCCAAGGTGGATTAAAAGTTTTTTGAGTACTAACCCCTCTAATGAAGTTTATGAGAAGTAAATTTTCAAGGGTCAAGAGAGGAGGATGATATATGATCAAGAAGAGTGAAAAGTCTAAGATTGGGGATGCCCCCGTGGTTCATCCCTGCATATTTCAAGAAGACTCAAGCGTCTAAGCTTGGGGATGCCCAAGGCATCCCCTTCTTCATCAACTTATCAGGTTCTTCTATTGAAACTATATTTTTATTCGGTCACATCTTATGTGCTTTACTTGGAGCGTCTGTGTGCTTTTATTTTTGTTTTTGATTGAATAAGATCGGATCCTAGGAATCCTTGTGTGGGAGAGATACACGCTCCGCTTTTTCATATGAACACTTATGTTCTTTGTTTTACTTTTAATGTTCAATGATAAAAGTTGGAAGCTATTGCATTTATTGATATTTGGTTGGAAACAAAAAATGCCTCATATTGTCTTGGATAATTTGATACTTGGCAATTGTTTTGAGCTCTCAAGTAGATCATGATTAAGCTCTTGCATCATGTAGTTTAAACCTATTAGTGGAGAAATACCGTAGAGCTTGTTGAAATTGGTTTGCATGATTGGTCTCTCTAAGGTCTAGATATTTTCTGGTAATTGTGTTTGAGCAACAATGAAGACAGTCTAGAGTTTTATAATGCTTGCAATATGTTCTTATGTAAGTTTTGTCTGTATCGGTTCATACTTGTGTTTGCTTCAAACAACCTTGCTAGCCAAAGCCTTGTACTCGAGAGGAAATGCTTCTCGTGCATCCAAAACCTTGAGCCAAAACCTATGCCATGTGTGTCCACCATAACTACCTACTATGTGGTATTTTCTCGCCATTCCAAGTAAATACTTCATGTGCTACCTTTAAACAATTCAAAACTTTATTACTCCTTATTTGTGTCAATGTTTTATAGCTCATGAGGAAGTATGTGGTGTTTTATCTTTCAATCTTGTTGGGCAGCTTTCACCAATGGATTAGTGGCTTCATCCGCTTATCCAATAATTTTGCAAAAAGAGTCGGCAGCGGGTTCCCAGCCCCCAATTAATCAACTTTCATTAATAATTCTCTTCACATGTTTTGCCCTGATTCATCAGTAAGCAACTTAATTTTGCAAATAGACACTCCTTCATGGTATGTGAATGTTGGAAGGCACCCGAGGATTCGGTTAGCCATGGCTTGTGTAAGCAAAAGGTTGGCAGGAGTGTCAACCATATAACTAAAACTAAAGTACATGTGTAAACAAAAGAGAAGAGGGATGATCTACCTTGCTGGTAGAGATAACGTCCTTCATGGGAGCCGCTCTTTGAAAGTCTGTTTGGCAAGGGGGTTAGAGTGCCCACTACCATTCGTTGACAACAACAAACACCTCTCAAAACTTTACTTTTATGCTCTCTTTATGATTTCAAAACTTGAAAAGCTCTAGCACATGATTTAATCCCTGCTTCCCTCTGCGAAGGGCCATTCTTTTACTTTATGTTGAGTCAGTTTACCTACTTCCTTCCATCTTAGAAGCAAACACTTGTGTCAACTGTGCATTGATTCTTACATACTTGCTTATTTGCATTCATCATATTACTCTGTATTGACAATTTTCCATAAGATATGCATGTTGAAAGTTGAAAGCAACCGCTGAAACTTAATCTTCCTTTGTGTTGCTTCGATACCTTTACTTTGAAATTATTGCTTTATGAGTTAACTCTTATGCAAGACTTTTGATGTTTGTCTTGAAAGTACTATTCATGAAAAGTTTTGCTATATGTTATCTATTTGTTAGCAACTATAGATCATTGCCTTGAGTCACTTCATTCATCTCATATGCTTTATAATAGTATGATCAAGGTTATGTAAGTAGCATGTCACTACAGAAATTACTCTTTTTATCGTTTACCTACTCGAGGGCGAGCAGGAACTAAGCTTGGGGATGCTGATACGTCTCCAACGTACCTATAATTTCTGATGTTCCATGCTTGTTTTATGAAAATACTTACATGTTTTGCTTGCACTTTATAATGTTTTTATGCATTTTCCGGAACTAACCTATTAACGAGATGCCGAAGGGCCAGTTGTTGTTTTCTGTTGTTTTTGGTTCGAGAAAGGCTGTTCGGGCAATATTCTCGGAATCGGACGAAATCGAACGACCAAACATCTTATTTTTCCCGGAACCTTCCGTAAAGTCGAGGGGGACCAGAGGGGTGCCTCGGGGGCCCCACACGTGTGGCCGGCGCGGCCCGGAGAGGGCGCGCCGCCCTAGTGTGAGGAGGCCCCGTGGCCCCTCCGACTCCGACTCTTCGCCTATTTAAGCCCCGGAGACCTAAAACGCGAGACCAATCGCCTAT
>NC_061510.1:23317978-23359265 GCF_022539505.1 Lolium rigidum | reverse complement strand
AATTTCTTATTTGACTTGGTTTGGGATGTAGTTGGAAGATCTTTAATGCTCACAATTATCATCATTTTTCTTAGATATTGTCCTTTTGCACTGATTGCAAATATTTCTCTTTATTTCTAAGATCATGAAAAACAAGCAAAATAGGTGCACGTTTGCACGAAAAAATATAAAAATCCTAACACTACTTTGGCATTATGTATTGTAGAACATGTTGTTTTTTTGCACTCATTAGTGCAACTGGCCCAAGTGGGCTAGTACGGAACTTCCTTGGTCCATGCCCCCCTGAAATGTGGGCACTACAGGTACCCCCCTCGAACCTTCTAGAACATCCTTGATAGTGATACAATACGAAAAAATCCCGAGCATTTCCAAAATCCTAAAATAACTTTCCCATATAAGATTCCTAATCCCCGAACCATTCCGAAGCTCCTCGTGATGTCCTGGATCCCATCCGAGACTCTGAACATACATTAAGTCTCACCATCGTTAATATCTCATTTCTACCCTAGTGACATCGAGTGTTAATTACCCTACGTGTTCGAGAATATGCGGACATGATCAAGGCACCTCTTCGGTGAATAATCAATAGCAGGACCTGGATGTCCATAATTATTCCCACACATTCAATGAAGATCTTTATCGGTTGAACCATTATGTCTCGAATTCATACAATGCTGTATTCCGTTCCCTTTGGCTCGCGATAGTTTACTTGCCCGATTTTATCATCGATATCACCATACCTAGCTCAATCTCCTTCATTGAAACTCTTTACTCACACGATAATACGAAATTTTCTTGTGGCTAACTCATTAGTCACGTGCTTGCAAGTGATATAGAATTTGTGTTACCGAGTGGGCCTTGAGTATATATCTTCGACGCGGTGGATGGAAAAATCCTAGTCATTATACATGGTACCCAACAAAAAAATTGAGATGCCTGAAAGCCACAATTATGATCACCAATTACGAAGTGACGGATGATGTCCCCAAAGTATTTTTCTGATAGCTGGGAGTAACATAATTTGATGGTCTATGGATTAAGATACTCGACATTTGAAAGCTAATATAATGACACGATCTTATTGTTTTCTTAGTTAGTTCTTGTACATCACGTCATTCTCCTAATGACATGACTCGTTGTTAATTGATATCACATGTATATGATTAGGAAACATTAACCATCATTACCGAATGGACTAGTCTAGTATAGGCTTACTAGGGACATGGTCTTGTGTATTATGTTTCGTGTTAATATAATTCTAGAATTGAATATAAATATGTACCATGAACAAGAAATATGATAATAGAAGTATTATTATTGCGTCTATGGCATATTTTCAACATGTCTTGCTAGAGGCGGTTACCAACTTTGACCGACTAGGTGTAATCGCGTCATGTCTAAACGTGTGTGAACCCATAAGATCACACACGTAATGGGATGGCAATCTAATTTTGATTAGATCCGAATTAGAGCAGGCTTAGGGTACTAATGGGCTTCTAATATAGAAGCCCAGCAGGGAGTCCTACGTAAGAGAGGATTGGGAGAGTTGATTAGGGTTGATCACTCCACACATCGTCTACACCTCTTACACCTCAATTGCATGTGCGGACCTAGCAGTCTGGCATGTGACGCTTCCACTCCGTACGTGTGGATACCTTGGAGGTGCTGCATCTATAGCACTTGGACGAACCACTACACTCTCTTGACATGCTTCATCGAGTTCTGCAACTACATGTCTAGTGTCAATCCCGTGATCTATGACTACAAAAATCCTTGTTTATGTGGTACATATTTTTTAGTTTGCGCTAGTATACATGCATCCCTTAACCTGGCCACCTTCCACTACGGATGACGGAAGCAGCATGTGAGTGTCACTGCCGCTGACTAAGGACAAATCCAGCAGTGCGACCCAAATGGACTGAGGCGATACGATTTGTTTTGCGCATATAGGAGATCAATGTTTCTCCGGTCCAGCGAGGCGGCGCAAATTGACCGGTGGTCGTGTACCGATGCATTCCTCGCCCAATTTTGGGCTAGAAATGTGTTCACTTGGAAAGAAGGTAGATTGGCAGTGCATTCACCCTGGGCGCACATGCTAGCGACCTACCGTCAGCGTGTCTTCCGTGTCACCATTAACACCACAACAACTCGTCTTGTGTGTCCCCCATTAATGCAGGCCATGTGCATGTCCTTTTTAATGCCGACACCGCATCCCATTGATGTCTACGGGAGCTTCTATTCTTGTAAACAGTGTTGGGCCTCCAAGAGCAGAGGTTTGTAGAACAGCAGCAAGTTTCCCTTAAGTGGATACCCAAGGTTTATCGAACTCAGGGAGGAAGAGGTCAAAGATATCCCTCTCATGCAACCCCGCAACCACAAAGCAAGAAGTCTCTTGTGTCCCCAACACACCTAATAGGTGCACTAGTTCGGCGAAGAGATAGTGAAATACAGGTGGTATAAATAAGTATGAGCAGTAGCAACGGTGCCGGAAAAGTGCTTGGCGTGTAGTTGATGGTGGTGGTATTGCAGCAGTGAGTAACGCATGAAAACGAGTAAACAAGCGAGTAGTAATGTAGCAGTAGTAACACGAGCAGTAGTAACGCTAGCGAGTAGTAACTCAGCGAGTATTTAGGAACAAGGCCTAGGGATTACACTTTCACTAGTGGACACTCTCAACATTGATCACATAACAGAATAGATAAATGCATACTCTACACTTTTGTTGGATGATGAACACATTGCGTAGGATTACACGAACCCTCAATGCCGGAGTTAACAAGCTCCACAATAATGCTCATGTTTAAGTAACCTTTAGTGTAAGATAGATCAACGAGACTAAACCAAGTACTAGCATAGCATGCACACTCGTCACCTTCATGCATATGTAGGAGGAATAGATCACATCAATATTATCATAGCAATAGTTAACTCCATAATCTACAAGAGATCATGATCATAGCATAAACCAAGTACTAACACGGTGCACGCATCGTCACCTTTGCACACATGCGGGAGGGAATAAACTACTTTAATAACAAATCACTAGAGTAGCACATGGATAAATTGTGATACAACATGCTGCAATCTTAAAGAGATATAAATAAGCACCTCACTATGCCATTCAATGAGTAAGTATTCTGTGAAATCTAGCCTAAGAGACCCACACGGTGCACACACTTGTCACCTTTACACACGTGGGACGAGGAGTCTCCGGAGATCACATAAGTAAAACCCACTTGACTAGCATAATGACATCTAGATTACAAGCATCATCATATGAATCTCAATCATGTAAGGCAGCTCATGAGATTATTGTATTGAACTACATAGGAGAGAGATGAACCACATAGCTACCGGTACAGCCCCGAGCCTCGATGGAGAACTACTCCCTCCTCATGGGAGCAGCAGCGGTGATGAAGATGGCGGTGGAGATGGCAGCGGTGTCGATGGAGAAGCCTTCCGGGGCACTTCCCCGCTCCGGCAGGGTGCCGGAACAGAGATCCTGTCCCCGGATCTTGGCTTCGCGATGGCGGCGGCTCCGGCAGGTTTCCGTGGGTTTCGTCAATTGGTATCGGGTTTTCGATCCGGGGGCTTTATATAGGCGAAGAGGCGGCGCAGGAGGGGCTGACGGGGGGCCACACCATAGGGCGGCGCGGCCCCTCTCGGCCGCGCCAGCCTAGGGTTTGGTGGCCCTGTGGCCCCCCTCCGGTCCTTCCGGGTGTTCTGGATGCTTCCGATGAAAATAGGAACTTTGGCGTTGATTTCGTCCGATTCCGAGAATATTTCGTTACTAGGATTTCGAAACCAAAACAGCAGAAAACAGAAGCGGCACTTCGGCATCTTGTTAATAGGTTAGTTCCGGAAAATGCACGAATATGACATAAAGTGTGCATAAAACATGTAGATAACATCAATAATGTGGCATGGAACACAAGAAATTATCGATACGTTGGAGACGTATCGGCATCCCCAAGCTTAGTTACTGCTCGTCCCGAGCAGGTAAAACGATAACAAAGATAATTTCCGGAGTGACATGCCATCATAACCTTGATCATACTATTTGTACAAACATATGTAGTGAATGCAGCGATCAAAACAATGTATATGACATGGGTAAACAACTGAATCATAAAGCAAAGACTTTTCATGAATAGCACTTCAAGACAAGCATCAATAAGTCTTGCATAAGAGTTAACTCATAAAGTAATAATTCAAAGTAAAGGTATTGAAGCAACACAAAGGAAGATGAAGTTTCAGCGGTTGCTTTCAACTTGTAACATGTATATCTCATGGATAATTGTCAATGCAAAGCAATATAACAAATGCAATATGCAAATATGTAAGAATCAATGCACAGTTCACACAAGTGTTTGCTTCTTGAGGTGGAGAGAAATAGGTGAGCTGACTCAACAATAAAAGTAAAAGAATGGTCCTTCAAAGAGGAAAGCATCGATTGCTATATTTGTGCTAGAGCTTTGATTTTGAAAACATAAAGAGAGCATAAAAGTAAAGTTTTGAGAGGTGTTTGTTGTTGTCAACGAATGGTAGCGGGTACTCTAACCCCCTTGCCGGACAAACCTTCAAAGAGCGGCTCCCATTTTATTTTATTTTTGGATGGCACTCCTTCCAACCTTTCTTTCACAAACCATGGCTAACCGAATCCTCGGGTGCCTGCCAACAATCTCATACCATGAAGGAGTACCTTTTTATTTTAGTTTTATTATGATGACACTCCTCCCAACCTTTGCTTACACAAGCCATGGCTAACCGAATCCTTCGGGTGCCGTCCAACAATCACATACCATGGAGGAGTGTCTATTTTTAGTTTGTTAATTTGGGACTGGGAATCCCATTGCCGACTCTTTTTGCAAAATTATTGGATAAGCGGATGAAGCCACTGGTCCATTGGTGAAAGTTGCCCAACAAGATTGAAAGATAAACACCACATACTTCCTCATGAGCTATAAAACATTGACACAAATAAGAGGTAATAAATTTTGAATTGTTTAAAGGTAGCACTCAAGCAATTTACTTTGGAATGGCGGAGAAATACCATGTAGTAGGTAGGTATGGTGGACACAAATGGCATGGTGTTGGCTCAAGTATTTGGATGCATGAGAAGTATTCCCTCTCGATACAAGGTTTAGGCTAGCAAGGTTGTTTGAGGCAAACACAAGGATGAACTAGTACAGCAAAACTCACATAAAAGACATATTACAAGTATTATAAGACTATACATCGTCTTCCTTGTTGTTCAAACACCTTACTAGAAATTATCTAGACCTTAGAGAGACCAATTATGCAAACCAAATTTTAGCATGCTCTATGTATTTCTTCACTAATAGGTGCAAAGCATATGATGCAAGAGCTTAAACATGAGCACAACAATTGCCAAGTATCACATTACCCAAGACATTATAGCAATTACTACATGTATCATTTTCCAATTCCAACCATATAACAATTTAACGAAGAGGAAACTTCGCCATGAATATTATGAGCTAAGAACACATGTGTTCATATGAACCAGCGGAGCGTGTCTCTCTCCCACACAAGCATGATGTAATCCAATTTATTCAAACAAAAACAAAAACAAAAGCAAACAAACGAGACGCTCCAAGAAAAAGCACATAAGATGTGATGGAATAAAAATATAGTTTCAGGGGAGGAACCTGATAATGTTGTCGATGAAGAAGGGGATGCCTTGGGCATCCCCAAGCTTAGACGCTTGAGTCTTCTTGATATATGCAGGGGTGAACCACCGGGTGCATCCCCAAGCTTAGAGCTTCCACTCTCCTTGATCATAGTATATCATCCTCCTCTCTTGACCCTTGAAAACTTCCTCCACACCAAACTCGAAACAACTCATTAGAGGGTTAGTGGACAATAAAAATTAACATGTTCAGAGGTGACACAATCATTCTTAACACTTCTGGACATTGCATAAAGCTACTGGACATCAATGGATCAAAGAAATTCATCCAACATAGCAAAAGAGGCAATGCGAAATAAAAGGCAGAATCTGTCAAAACAGAACAGTCCGTAAAGATGGATTTTATTAGGCCACCAGACTTGCTCAAACGAAAATGCTCAAATTGAATGAAAGTTGCGTACATATCTGAGGATCATGCTCGTAAATTGGCATAATTTTCTGAGCTTCCTGCAGGGCAGTGGGCTCAGATTCGTGACAGCAAAGAAATCTGGAACTGCGCAGTAATCCAAATCTAGTACTTACTTTTCTATCAACGGCTTAACTTGGCACAACAAAACTCAAAACTAAGATAAGGAGAGGTTGCTACAGTAGTAAACAACTTCCAAGACACAAAATAAAAACAAAGTACTGTAGCAAAATAGCACATGGGTTATCTCCCAAGAAGTTCTTTCTTTTTAGCCATTAAGATGGGCTCAGCAGTTTTAATGATGCACTCGCAAGAAATAGTATTTGAAGCAAAAGAGAGCATCAAGAGGCAAATTCAAAACACATTTAAGTCTAACATGCTTCCTATGCATAGGAATCTTGTAAATAAACAAGTTCATGAAGAGCAAAGTAACAAGCATAGGAAGATAAAACAAGTGTAGCTTGAAAAATTTCAGCACATAGAGAGGCATTTTAGTAACATGAAAATTTCTACAACCATATTTTCCTCTCTCATAATAACTTTCAGTAGCATCATGAGAAAACTCAACAATATAACTATCAAATGAAACATTCTTATCATGAGTCTCATGCATAAAATTATTACTACTCCCAACATAAGCATAATCAATTTTATTAGTTGTAGTGGGAGCAAATTCAACAAAGTAGCTATCATTATTATTCTCATCAAGTGTAGGAGGCATAGTATAATCACAACAAAATTTACTCTCCATAGTAGGTGGCACCAAGAGACCACTATCATTATAATCATCATAAATAGGAGGCAAAGTATCATCAAAGAAAATTTTCTCCTCAATGCTTGGGGGACTAAAAATATCATGCAAACCAGCTTCCCCAAGCTTAGAACTTTCTATATCATTATCAACAATGGTGTTCAAAGCGTTCATACTAATATCACTACCAGCATGCAAATAAGATTTCATAGGTTTTTTAAGTTTCGCATCAAACAATCCATGTTTTAAATCAGGAAATAGAATAAGAAGCTCACTCTTGTACATTATGCCAAACTAGTGTAAACAAGAAACAACAAGATGCAATTGCAGGATCTAAAGGAAATAGCTTTGAGCACACACACGACGGCGCCAGAAAAGTACTTTACATGAGACCGTAGTATGAGAGCCTTTTACCTTTCCTCCCCGGCAACGGCGCCAGAAAAGTGCTTGATGTCTACGGGAGCTTCTATTCTTGTAAACAGTGTTGGGCCTCCAAGAGCAGAGGTTTGTAGAACAGCAGCAAGTTTCCCTTAAGTGGATACCCAAGGTTTATCGAACTCAGGGAGGAAGAGGTCAAAGATATCCCTCTCATGCAACCCTGCAACCACAAAGCAAGAAGTCTCTTGTGTCCCCAACACACCTAATAGGTGCACTAGTTCGGCGAAGAGATAGTGAAATACGGGTGGTATAAATAAGTATGAGCAGTAGCAACGGTGCCGAAAAAGTGCTTGGCGTGTAGTTGATGGTGGTGGTATTGCAGCAGTAGTAATGCTAGTAAAACGAGTAAACAAGCGAGTAGTAATGTAGCGAGTAGTAACACAGCAGTAGTAACGCAGCGAGTAGTAACTCAAGCAGTATTTAGGAACAAGGCCTAGGGATTACACTTTCACTAGTGGACACTCTCAACATTGATCACATAACAGAATAGATAAATGCATACTCTACACTTTTGTTGGATGATGAACACATTGCGTAGGATTACACGAACCCTCAATGCCGGAGTTAACAAGCTCCACAATAATGCTCATGTTTAAGTAACCTTTAGTGTAAGATAGATCAACAGACTAAACCAAGTACTAGCATAGCATGCACACTCGTCACCTTCATGCATATGTAGGAGGAATAGATCACATCAATATTATCATAGCAATAGTTAACTCCATAATCTACAAGAGATCATGATCATAGCATAAACCAAGTACTAACACGGTGCACGCATCTGTCACCTTTGCACACATGCGGGAGGAATAAACTACTTTAATAACAAATCACTAGAGTAGCACATGGATAAATTGTGATACAACATGCTGCAATCTTAAAGAGATATAAATAAGCACCTCACTATGCCATTCAATGAGTAAGTATTCTGTGAAATCTAGCCTAAGAGACCCACACGGTGCACACACTGTCACCTTTACACACGTGGGACGAGGAGTCTCCGGAGATCACATAAGTAAAACCCACTTGACTAGCATAATGACATCTAGATTACAAGCATCATCATATGAATCTCAATCATGTAAGGCAGCTCATGAGATTATTGTATTGAACTACATAGGAGAGAGATGAACCACATAGCTACCGGTACAGCCCCGAGCCTCGATGGAGAACTACTCCCTCCTCATGGGAGCAGCAGCGGTGATGAAGATGGCGGTGGAGATGGCAGCGGTGTCGATGGAGAAGCCTTCCGGGGCACTTCCCCGCTCCGGCAGGGTGCCGGAACGGAGATCCTGTCCCCGGATCTTGGCTTCGCGATGGCGGCGGCTCCGGCAGGTTTACGTGGGTTTCGTCAATTGGTATCGGGTTTGCTGATCCAGGGGCTTTATATAGGCGAAGAGGCGGCGCAGGAGGGCTGACAGGGGGGCCACACCATAGGGCGGCGCGGCCCCCTCGGCCGCGCCAGCCTAGGGTTTGGTGGCCCCGTGGCCCCCCTCTGGTCCTTCCCGGGTGTTCTGGATGCTTCCGATGAAAATAGGAACTTTGGCGTTGATTTCGTCCGATTCCGAGAATATTTCGTTACTAGGATTTCTGAAACCAAAAACAGCAGAAACGAGAACCGGCACTTCGGCATCTTGTTAATAGGTTAGTTCCAGAAAATGCACGAATATGACATAAAGTGTGCATAAAACATGTAGATAACATCAATAATGTGGCATGGAACACAAGAAATTATCGATACGTTGGAGACGTATCACCCATCCCCACTTACAGTTGCAACAACCCTAGCTCACCCATTGCCGACAGCCGCAATGAGGAAGAAGGGCTCATGGCTATGGAAGAAAAATGGTCGCAATGACCACGATGCCCCGTCCTCGTCGGGGGGCTGCCATCACGGATCATCGCTGCTCCACGCAATTGCACCGATGCGAGCGTGGAGGTGTCCCACTACTTCTGGGACGCCAATCATTCCATTGACACGCACCTCCCTGGTGGGTGGCACTTGAACCGGGCAAAGGTCCCGATGTCTCCTATGCCACAAGAAGGGTCGGGTCGCCACCTTGAGATCCACCGACGATACTGCTACTGGACCTCCAGTACGACCTTTCCTACAGCCCCAACTCAACCCAGTGGGACAGGTGCTCGAGATGGAGCATGACATGTGGCTCATCACATACTTCCTGGGAGATGCGCCACCGCCCCCGAGGAGCAGGACCATGGCGATCACTAGGACTAGGAGATGCGCAACGACACACATGCCAACGAGGCCCTCGTCAAGCTCGAACAGTAGCTGGAGGCGAAAACCGTCATGCAGGAGGCCCTGGTCCAGCCATGGCCGTTGTGGAGCGAATGTGCGGCTCTTTCTCGAGCACATGCGCCTAGGCCTACATGGTCTAGGTAGCGAGCGCTAGCGCCATCGCCTAGGCCACTTGCACCGGAGTCACTGTTGTACTGGCCACCGGCTCCTACGCCACGATGGTCGTGGTCGCCCAGGTGGTCATCGCCATCGACGACGAGGACGATGGCGTGTAGGCCACTAGGGCGACACAAACCTTAGCTAGCGTTTGCATTTAGTTTATTACATTAATTCTATAATGCTTGTTTTTTTTCCTTTTTTCGGTTCTATCTGTAATTATATTTTATGTGGAATATTAATGAAAAATTATGTGTGCCGCCGCTGGGTTGACCCCCACTCCAAACGGACCAGGGCAGGACATGGCTTGATTTTCTGTCAATGGTCTACTCAAACGGGCCAAAACAGATACATGTGATGTTTGAAATGGATCGGCCCGCTACATATGCCCTTATGGATGAGAAATGTTGGATAAAAAATAACACATGTTGCCGTCACTGCCACAAAGTTTGGGATGAGAAATTTTGGGAAAAAAATTACACATGATGCGTCGGACCATCACTGCCCGAGTGAGAAAAGTTTACACGAAACTGGTAGGTACTGGACTTACGGACAAGTTGCTACGTCCGGACACATGTGGTGCGAGTAGCAATTGAGCGCGCAAATTGAGCAGATGTCAATCGGCTTAGTTCAGTCTTCAGAGCGCGGCTTTAATAACGGGAGATATGTTGTTGGGTTGCGCCGTGACATGGTCGTACGGCCTGAGCAGGTTGCTCATCTCCTCCACGAACTTCTCCATGGCTGGGGCAGGCAGGCACACTGGCAGTATGATGCCCTCCTCACCAATGGTGTTCTTGCCGGCGGTGAGGAAGCTGCAGATCACAGGGGTGTTGTCGAGACTGCACTTCATCGTGCCGCCGTACACAGGCTTGCCCCACCCAACATCGATGGCATCGAAGCCGGCCTTGGACACGTCCGACACCAGATACGCGTGCAGCAACGCCAACTGCGGCCTCCCGCTCCTTACCATGAACCTTGCCACTGACTGCAAGTACTCCACGTCCACCTCCCTCCTCGCCTTCCTCACCAGATCCACGGCATAACCCACCGGCTTAGCCCGCAGGGCACCGGCGGTGGAGATGGCCGCCGGGGTTGCGAACGAGTTGCCATAGTAGCCGATGGGGATGAAAGGTTCGCCACCACCCTGTTTCTTCTTGCCGCGGACGCTGGTGGTGAAGAGCAGCCGCATCTCGTCCTTGTCACGTGGGGCTAGCGCCGCCGTGCGGCACTTCCACAGGAACCCCATGAGGACATCGAAGGTGGAGGCAACACGACGGAGAGCCGGCGGCAGGTGGGAGCGGACGGCGGCGGCCTCTGTCGGGCCGAAGAAGAAAGAGCGGTGCACCATGGCGGGCCTCTCGTCGGGGTCCGGCTCCACAACATCGTACTCGCGGTGCGCGAATCTAAGCGGCGCCGTGTCGTTGCACGGCGCCATCAGCAGCTCGCGTCCCCACACGGGCCGCACCGTCGGCGCCGCCGCTCCCCGCGCCAGCTCCGCCACGGCTTCCATGAACTGCACCACCCCTGCCCGTCCACCATGCAGTGGTGTATTTTGAACGCGAGGACGAAGCCTCCGCACGCAAGCCGTGTCACCTGCATGCACACACCAGCGTTATTATCACGCATGTAGATGTAGGCGAGGAGAGAAATGCATGCAATCCCCCTGTAACTGGGGCATAGCTAACGATACGTTGACCAAAGCGAAAAGCTAACGGTACCTGGAAATGGACGAGTGGAGCGTCGAGGACCTCGTTGGAGCCAGGGAGGTCGAAGAGGAGCTCATCAACTCCCGGGAACGGCGGCTGCGTGCCGAACTGCTCGAGGCGCACATCGTCGGCGTCAGCCTCCACGAACAGCGCGCCCTCGCCAGTGCAGTCCACGGCGAGCTTTTGACCCTCGAGCTCCCTTATCCGCCCGGCCAGCGGGTAGTAGTGCACGAGCGCGGCGGCGATGGCGTCCCGAATCACCGGCACCGGGTCGTCGACGTCCCTGCCGCTGTGGCGTCGCTCGAAGAAAAAGATGTTGGCGATGAGGAAGCGCAGCCCATTCTGGTCGTCGACGTCTGAGAGCGGCTTTAGCTCTCGCGGCGTCGGCGCCGCCGGGGTCAAGAGCACCGCCGGCTTCCTGCGCACCGTGAACTTCAACGCCGACAAGCTCGCCATGCCCCTCAGCTCCGCACCGTACGTGTATATGTACTACGTATGCAAGTATGTGAGTCCCTGCCACAAGATAATGCAGGACGTCGAGAAAGTAGGAGTATATATAGCGTTCGCGTGTGCCAAATAGAATGCATAAATTACTGCCACTAGTTGAATGCCCGTGCGTTGCCACGGCTCAACAAATTCAGAACTATCCAACAAAATTATAGACATGCATTTTTATTCTATTTTATGTCGTTGCTTCTTTTACAACATCGTAATTCCCTATTATGTGTTCCTATCGACGTAAGAACACATAATTTATTTTTTTCCTTCCTTCTCCTCTCTCTCTCTCTCTCTCTCTCTCTCTCTCTCTCTCTCTCTCTCTTCACCGACCATAAAAATACAAATACAATAGTATGTTTTAAACATTCCTGTTTTTACCATTGACCATCTCTTTGCCACTGCTCTTGATTGGATCTTCTTTTCTTCTATTTCCGAGGAAAACCACTAACACATAAAAATGGAAATATGCACCGTGTTAACATAAACAAAATCACATGAAAAAGTTTCTGGAACGTGAAAGAATAGTGGAAGATCTCAACTCCCCTCAATTTGCAAAATACAGTTTGTATCACAGATCACTGACTCCTTACTTTAAAGACATCAGAACCATATGGTTGTTCCCAAAGTAACTCACCGATTTACAAGAACCGCAAGTACAAAATCAAAACATCTGCAGAAAAATATATTGTCTGAAGGGGAAAAAAATGAACCTTCAAAATTAGTTTTTTTTCTTTCTTCTTTCAATGCTCATGCTTCGCCATGCCTCTTTACCGTAGTGTCACATACATAAGTGTGTAAATAGTGCATGCAAATATTTAAGTATATAAAATAAATATATAATACTTAAAAATATTTAAAGATTCATTTTGTAGAAAAGCAAGGATCGAATACGCTATTTATTAAAGCCATTGTCCCTTGACGTGTCTAAGGTATTCTCGCACAATCTCAGGAATGTTGTCGTCAACTTCATTAGCCGGATACTTCAGTATGTGTATCAAAAACTTTTTCCTTAGCTCGTAACCATCCTGCACAATTAGTGTATCACGTTAACATGAAGTTTTCTTCCCAAAAAAAATAAGATTGTGAATATAGAGTACTCACGGTGCAAATTGGATAAACAAATCTTTTACCATCCCATGAAAGCATAAAACTAAATACTCAGTATCCAGACAACTTTCTGCAAATAAATGAAACATATCATTATCTTGGTCATTAGAATGACGATAAAATAAGCTGCTTGTAAAGATAACATGAGAAAATCAACTGTCGGGACTTGTAAAGATAACATGGTAAATTCTCGAGAGGAAGCCCATATATCATCAAATTGTTTCTTAAACATGTTCAAAAAGTTCTACCATTGTCTCACTGCACTAAGGACACACAACATGTACAACATTCAAGAATTTGTGTGATCATCGGATATTTCTCAGTTCTTGGACGATCAAACCAGATTTGGTGTGACCATTTTGCCCTTGTCCTTGTACTGGGCTACACAAGATTGAAGTCATGAAGTGTACATGGCAATGGACTGTATCATTTGGCTGCCTTCTTTGGACATGCACGGATCTGCATAATAACTGGACGCTACATAGACCAATATAAAATTAATTAACTTGTCTATTAACTCTAGGATCTTAACTTCTGAATTATATATCAGGTCATTTAGGAGATGCAGAGAGTGTGCATACTGGGCCTACACCTCATTTCATTCATCTCTTAATGTCATGCAAAGACAACACTCACAAGATCTGAACAAAGTTTTCTTTGGTTGCATTCTACGGTAAAGGACTTTTACGACATTTAATTGAAAAAAAACTACAGATACAACCAACACCAGGCGCCCAGACGGCAATTGTACTTAAACTGATATACTTAAGGAGTACTAATATTTAGCAGGGTTCTAATATTTTCACAAGCTGTTCACCTCACAATTATATCGTGTAATTACATGCAAATACGGTGCAAGTTATACAAATTAAGCTAAGACTACTAAAAAATTCCTAGGATCATCCAAAAAATAAATGTACTTTACCGGCTGTGAAAGAAAGATGGGCCAAATGCACGCGAGTGTAAAATTGCCCGAAGCGGCCGGCATGGAGTCGTCCTCCTTCGCGCCGCTACGCTCGCCGTGGCCGACCACGAGATTATTCCCGTTGCCGTGGCACGGCTGGCTCGAAGCCGAACCGGTCTTCCGCCCCGTCCTATCCGCGCTCCACGATCACGGTGGCGTGTCAGGCGGTACCCAGGTAGCCGCACAAGGTAGCTGGCGATGGGCGCCGTAGCGATACCCTTCTTCTAGCGCAGGTGGACATGGATCAACTCAACGGGCGGCATGGGCAGTACTCCAGAGGGAGTTTCTCATATTCGTGGTGGTCACGGGCGTCATCGGCGAACATGCTCGCGTCAGCCGGTTCGGCCACCGGATGCTCTTCCTCACCGGCGACGCGAAGATGCTCGCGTCGCATGTGCTGATCGGCATCAACATGGCCGCCGAAGCAGGGTGATGAAGTCGTTCATCTTCCTGATCGCCATGTACGTTCGAGTTGTAGTGGGGGGTCTGGGGTGGCTGGTGCCTACCGAGATCTTCCTGCTTGACGCGATGAGAGGGCATGACGGTGGCCACGAACTACATGTTCAGATATCGGGAGAGTGGGAGATAAGGTGCCAGAGGGCAGAGGTTCGTCATCATGGTCAGGAGATGGGTTAGTTAATTTGATGCTTGGATACGGCCGGGATATTTGAGAAGATTTGGGTCATACTGTTGCAGCTGCTGTATTGCGTTTTGCATGGAGGCATTTTTGCGATATCTGTTTTGCATGGCAGTTTTCTGTTCAGCGTGAGATTTTAGGAAAGTTAGGATAACTGCGGTGGTATTTGTTTGTAAATAGGTGAAGGTGTGACACCAGGCATAGTGGGGAGGGGGGTATTATTGTCCATCCTGAAAATGTGACACCAGGCATTCACCAGTTTGCTCTTAATAGTAGAGATTTGCCTCAAAAATATTTACAAATTAGGTCTTATGTAAAACATAATTAATTAGACGTTTCGTAAGTTTTTTTATGTAACGTGCCAGCTCCATCCTTCCAAGCCCACACCTCCAGAATAGTCCAGACTACCTCCCACCATACTACCTCCCATTTAAAATTAAGTTACTTGGAACGAACAGAATATTTAGTTCCCTGTGCATTTGTGCACTTCAGCAAAACCAAGTGTTTTATACTCTCTATTTCAAAAAAAAAAAGTGTTTTGTACTCTCTTTCTTCATAAAACAATGTCTTGCATTTGTGTAAATTTAGATATATTCATTTGCACTAAATATTGTCAACATACATTTAACTTTAGACAAATCTAAAACATTTTAGGGAGTATGATTTTGGCAGCTCGTGCTGATTATAACTCTATGTTTTTTTTTACTATGGCTCACGGTATTCTCCAAATAAAAGTGCTTTATATGTTTTTTACATGACAAGAATCTGCTCTTTTACGAGACTAGTACTTTTTTTACGCAAATACCATGGGGAAGAGTCCTTTTTTTATTTTGTAGTTAACAAATGGTTACATTGAGATGGAAAGTGTTTTACCTTTTTTGAATAGGAAAAGGTCCCAAAGGACCTGGGTACTGCATTCATTCACGCGGTGGGCTACAAATTACAACGAGGCCCAAAAGTAAAGTGAAATCGCAACCATTACCTACACTCTTACAAAAAAAGACCCGGGACATAATGAAGAACATGGTCCGGTCCTTCTCCACCACAACAGAGTGCTCCGCTCGATCTTCTGGCTAGCATCACCACCGTCACAGATGAACCACTTGGGACAGGGACGCCGCGAAACGCTAGGATATAGCAGCTGAAAGGCATCGGCATCATGCATGGGGTTGATGAATAACCAACACGATGGTGTTGAGAAGGGCCGCCCATCGGCCCTAAGAAGCAGGGCAAGACAACTGTTGTTGTTGTAGGTGCCTGCTGATGCTCTCCCAGAAACTCCTGGAGCATGATCTCCCTGGTGCTCAGGTCGAGAGTTGGGCAAAATCCCTCCACCAATTACACCACCAACGAGAGCATCATAAGTAGAACAACCATCACCAATAGATCTCAGAAACCACCAAGATCCACATCCAAACCTTGCACCTTATCCCTCCCTCCACCACCTCGGCATCCAAGACGAATAGGACCACAAAAATTCAGGCTCCATCTTTATTGAAAGAAGAGAAAAGGGGGGAAGTGGGAGCGGCCGCCTCCAAAGCTGCACGCCGACATGGGTTAGGCCGAAAGGTCCTGACATAAGATCCACCACCAACCCATCTCCATTCCCTCTAGTTCTTGAGCGAGAGGAGATTGAGAAAGGATTGAGGAGGACCCGGATCTAGGCACCCATTTATTTGCATGAGGAATGCTAAGGAAAAGCAAACCTATAACTACGAAGAGCCAAGTCCCCCTCCCACTCACCTCCGGCCACCATGGCCGCCGATGACGTGGGAGTGGGAGGCTGACGGTGAGATTTGTAGAGAGGCTCAAGAAAAGAAGAGACCACATAGGTCAAGGATCCCCAGGGGTAAGGTAGAGACAATAGTTTGGCACCTTAGGGTCGATGAAAATAGGCATGTATCACATTTCAGTATCTAGATAAAACCGAATCAATTAATTTCATATAGAGAAAATACCTTTTTATTATGTTTGTAGGGTAATCGTTATAACCTGAAACAACATCCCCAAATTTGATGCACCATGACACTAGCACATAACCTATGACATCAGATTAAATAAAATTGATACCATTTAATAGTCGACGCCAAAGGACATGGAGTAATGGATAAATCAAACAGGGCATCAATTATAAATGTTTTTTCGAGGATACATCCTATGAAGGTGCATCAAATTTCATATAAGAAGAGGACAAGACGGTCGGCACAATGCAAAGCAGGCAACACGATAAAAACACATGCCACATGGTATACAACACAACCCTCACCAGCCGAACGGCAAGAACTCGCCTTGGTCTCGAGGATATGATACACTGAGTATCAAGACCACGTCATGGCCAAAGAAGGCAACTCCGTAGGCTGACTCCAACCCCCGGATGACACAAGTCATTGTTGGTCGTCGCTCAGAGTGTGGTCTTTCGGGGCGCTATGTACATTGTCGCCAATGGAGGCGTCGACCAAGAAGTGTCGGCGACTGTCATGGGTATGGCTAATGAGTATGTTATGTATGAGCCCCTGGTTAAAGTAGTTTGAGGCCCACGGATCCGAAGGTTTGAAGGCCCATGAAGATAAGGACGTGCGGATTAAGGAAATCTAGTCAAAATACGAAAAATTGTAATAATATATGGAAAGGCCTAGTCCGGCCCGATGTATGTGTACTTTTACGACACGAAAAGCCTCGGCTTCGCCTCCTATATAAAGGCGAGGCCGAGGACGAAGAGGAGATCCATTATTGTGAAACCCTAACCACCGTATTATTTCGAGTTACACGCCTTTGTTCGTCTGACAACATTCGAGTTCTACTTTCCCTCTATTTCCACGAAACCCTAAGTCTACAATCTGTAGGCATTGACAAGTTAATCCCTCGTCAGCGACAGTGTATATAGTGCCTCGAAAGATGACACTCTGAGTGATGGCCAACAAAGACTCGAATTGGTGCACTAGGGACCCCTAGAACAACCTAGATGACACTTTTATGGAGGGAACGACACACATGCTCCATTGCTGCCTGATCCAATAATTGGATCTAGGGTTTCCCGGTGCTCAAACGGGGAAGCACGAACAACACCATGTTATCACCCCAACCCTGTTGTCAACCCCAAAGCACGAACAACCTAGGGTTGGCAACGTGGGTTGTCATTGTTTTCTGACGGCAGTAGCCATGGGATGGCTAAGAGAGATGAGTGGAGCCTATTGGACTAACGATGGATTCCGGATGTGAGATTAGGCACATAACACATAGGGACGTACCCATGTTCAGGGTCCTCCGGTGGCGGTAAATCTCCTACTCCTACAAGGATGTGTACATGTAAATAGAGTACAGCGGTGTTTCTTGAGTTGTATCCCTTGTGGGGAAGAAGCTACTGTGGATGGCAGAGAGCTCTTTGGAGCAAGAGTGGTCGATCCCCCCGCAAGGATATCCCTGGATCACCTTATATGGGTGGCGCCCAAGGTACATTGGAAAGGGGAGAGAGAAAGGCCAAAGCTAGCCTGTGGTCCGCGTCCTTCGAGCTGGTTGGGACCGACACGGGGCATGTCGGTTACACCGTCTTGTTGCCACATTAGCCTGGCGTCAGGGGCGTAGGTGGCATTGTGCGCCACAATGCAGCGCTGCCACCCTTGTAGCGGCGTACTGGCCGCAGTCAGCGGCGTGGCTGTCTAGTCGCTGGTGATCATTGACGTCGTGGGTGATAGTCACTGCGAACCCATCCATGTCCGTGAACTTTTTGCCAGCCGGCTTGGGAAGCAGCCGGCCAGGAAACACCTTTCCCTGGCCCACAAAGGTTGTTGGATTTGTACCCCTTCTCTCCTAGCCATCTTATGGCTAGTTAGCCTCTAATGGCTCATTGAATCATTGACATGGTACCACCGGTGGTCAGCCCCACAACACGGGCGGTGGAATAGACGCATTTCCTCAAATTTAAATGTGTAATAATGAAAATCAAAGGACGATTTAACTCGAGTAATAGTGAAAATCACAGGACTCAGTTTAGTAATTTATAGAATGTATTGATTAGTTTTTATTGCTTAGTTTTAGGGCATATGGAAAAACTGCCTGAAACTATGTATTGGACTAATAGTAGAGCGTATTTTTCGAGGATAAGAAAGTGTGATGGAAATTCAGCCCACACTTTCTTATCCTCACAACACCGCTCTTTCTATTTTTTTCAGCCTTTGATTTATCTTGTTTCTTCCAACTGAGCCACCAAATCCGTGGTTCCCTGCACATGAAGCAAAGGTTGGCTCTACCCCAATAAAGAGAGTTGTGTGAATCTTCTTTTACGGCTGGATTAGCATTCAACAATAATTGGGATGAAGCCAGTGCGCCGTGAGCGGAGGAGGCCGGCGACTGGCTAGCACACAGAGTTGAGCTGAGATAGCGAGGCACACAGAGTTGAGCTGGATTCTCATTCGATCCCCTTCAGCGATCTTTTGACTTAGTAGATTTCAGAAGACTCGGCCGGCCGGTCCCTTGTGAACTGGGCTCGCTTGTGCTGACTGGATTGTTTGTCCCTTCAGCGAGGTCAATGGATCATTGCCAGGTGCGACAAACGGCGGGTCTTCTTCGGAAGTAAGTAGGAGCCAATTTGATTGGTTTACTCTCCCACCAAACCGATTGATCAACAACATATATCTTAGCGTGGATGAGAAAACCACAAGTAACATCACTGGTAGATTATACTTCTTCAAGACGATTATTCAACAGAATTTGATAACAAACATTTTCCTCAAAGTCACTGCATTACCTAGTCAACTCACCTAACTCCCGGGCACACACGAAAGAGACATCTTCTTGTCAAGAACGTCGGCATCTCCAGGGCTTAAATATACGTCTTCTGGCAGAGTTTTCTTCTTGAGAACAGTTAACTTGTAGAGTTTTCTTTTCGAGAACAGTTTACTCGCAGAGTTGAGCGCACGCATATGCGTATGCACCGGGAGGACTCGGTCACTTCACCAACCGCAAGTCCATCTCCAACGGAGGGTAATATTTCAGATAAAGATTGTTTGGTTTGGTCTGTTTGCGATTGACGTGCGCATAAAAAATAGATAAGTAGTTGTTCGTTTGGGAAGTCTGCAGGGCCAATGGTAATCCTCAATTTTGAAAAATAAAAAAGTGTTCAGAAAATGTTGAAAAAAAATATTCACGTGTAGCCAATGATGTACACTACTACCATGCAAATTTACAATGCAAAATTACTTATATTTTAAGCACACCAAAAATCACAAAATCACACGAGTTTAGAATAAATTTGGTGGGCCACATCTCATGGCAGAGACCACACCCATGCTATCTATTCTCACCGCAAACCGTACCCAAATTTGGTCTGAAATTGTGGTTGTGCGAACCAAAAAACTAACAGTTGTCCGTTTGAGGGTTATCGTTAGGCCTCGTATTTAGGTCGCACGGATACCAAGTGACACGAAATATCTTTACGCGGTCCTCCCTTGAAGATGGTCTAATTTTATTAAGACAAACAAAATTTTAAAAAAGAATCTTAAATATCGTTCATCCAAATTGCGAACCGTATTTAAGGTTGCATTCGTCGCGTCGAGATCTTCGAAACTATTTGACATATTGATAGGTTCAGACAAACTCTTTTTATACTTCCAAAGAGTACTTCATAGGGTTATAGTGTATTTGTACCTTGAATTTTAGTGCATTTGTACTTTCACTTTCTTAGCTTACCTCTATATTTCACTTCGATTAACTTGGAAGAAGGTGTGCGCGCATTTGAAAGTACGCCCTTGCTGAACTTGTAAGGGCATGACCAACGCTCCAACATAGACAGTCGCAATTGCACATGCTAGTCTTACTGATTTTGCGTGACATCATGGGACAGTGGTAAGATGTTGCCCACATTGCTCATGTCCTAACAGCATCTCCACCAGCGCGCTCCATATAGTAGCTGACAGCAACACCGACACAGCTGTCCCGCAGCTCCGACAGCAGCGGGATGATTGTCCCACACCACACGTCCTATACGGACGGTCCCCAAAAAATGATATTTTTTCATCAAATTACAACATTTTCATAGTTTGAAACGATAGTTTAAACAATATTACAGTGTTTAAACACACATATTATTTCACAAAATAGTTCAAACATACAAATTAAATTATTGATACAAGAATTCATGAACAGATAGTGTAGTTTTTCTTGCACATGAAGTATGTGTCATAATCCCTGATGCCGAACACAATCTTCATGAACATATCATTTTTCATCCTAAATCAGCGCCAAAAATCCTTCGACATATGTGTTGTGTTATCGGTGAAGTAGTCGAAGTCAAGCAATAGTGCGCCGGCTTGACAAGGTCGGTCCTTAGCACCATCCCAACCCACGAACCGCCACGCGGAGGGACGACGGGTACGTGATGTCGAAGGCAGAGAAGGTTGGTCAACATTAGCAGTTGGTGTTTCTGCTCGGAGGTGGCATTGGCTTCCTCCTGCATGAATAGATGCACCATGATCTCATCGCCGATGTCCATCGTGGCAATCCACCAAACACCTTGTGGGCGGTGGCCGACGTTGAAACTGTTGATAGCGACAGAAGTTCCGGAAAAACCGTGATGGGAGATGGCAGAGGTGTTGGTGGTGGCTACGGTGGCGATTTATGGGTGGGCAGGAAGAGATCGGGCACGGGGAGGCGACAACAACGATTCATAGGGGTGGGAGGCGGGCCAGGAGGGGGTGGAGGTGTTGGAGAATGAGCGTGTTTGGATGCTGATACATCTCAAATGTATCTACTTTTTCAAGCACTTTGCTCAAAGATTTGCTCCGGAATCTTATCATATTTGGATAAAACTGCTAAATGTGACATTGTTTTTAGCAAAAGTCATCTTTCTATCTGTTTTCGCAAGAAATAAAATCAGAGAAAAACATCACGGAAGTTTTTTCACCAAAAGAAGGGATCTGGAGCTTTGGATCACACGAGAGGGGCCACGTGGCCCAATAGAGCATGGGTGGCATGCCCCCTTCCCTGGGCGCGCCAACATGGCCCGTTTGGCCCTCGAACATCGCATCCCTCCTCCCTTCGCAGACTCCCTTATATACCCTAAAAACCTACCCTACCACAAGCACATAGCGTTTCGCGAAATAGCGCGCCATCGAGACCACAATCTTCGTTTTGGGGTTCAGATTGATCCTATGCAATTCCAGGTGATGTAAAATACATCATTGTCCTTGGTGATGTACATTTCATGATTGCAAACATACGAATTTTGATCCTAATATTTTCATCACACACATATCATCAAATTCAAGCATGGCATAGTTTAACATAGACACAAACATATGCGAAGCTCGACAAACACACATAGACAAACAACATAGTTTGACATAGACAAACAACGTAGTTTAACAAACACATGTAGGCAATAGTAAAGCCGCTCATGGCTCAATGACGACCGTGCCTCCACTACATACGCATCACATATGGCAATTCATACAGCACGATGTAAAATAAAAGATTTGTCCTTTTTTGCATCTCCATCACCTGTTGGAGCCTGTATTTTGGTTCAATGTGATATATTCATATATATGTGATAGTTTTTTTCTTACAAATACACGTCATCTGTTGGAGATATTATTAAGGAGAGAGTAGCTCCAGGTCACAAAGCATCTTCCTATCGCCATCTATGACATAGGTGTGCTTATGTAGGTGCTTAAGAAAAACTGGGTTTATGTTTCGACGTCGGAGTTGTTGGGTGCTTGCGGATGGCAAAGAGGACCTAGTTTGGCATCGGCGCTCAAGGAAATAGCGGCTCGTTCATCTGGACCCCTGCCTACCCCCAGCGCTTGCTTGTCTTCCTCCACTGAATAAAGTATGGACTTGTCACGCTCGTTCGCCCAGCTTCATGCACGTCAGCTACAGGCTTGATGCACCCGTGAGGCCAGAAAGTTGGTGGACTGACCATATTTATCTTTGCCCGCCAGCAAAACACTATTAGAGTGCAGAGGTTAGGAGGAATACACTTATCTCCGAGATGAGAAATCAACCTTGACCTGTTACAACTTGCAAGTCTAGGGCTATTTAACTGGTCGGATTAGAGCGGAGTACTCCTTTGTCCACGACTAGAAAGAGTCATGCATGGTAGTTGAGCTATTTAGTTGGTCAAATCAGAGCAAAATACTCCTTTATCCACGACTAGAAAAAATCATGGTAGTTGAGATAGTGTGAACTCTTCCAGTCCACTTGCACCGTATATGCTAGACTAGATCATGATGGTGGCCACCCCGTTTATTTTTACTGCAGAGTGATGCTAACTACGTAAATATTCTAAGGAAGCTCAACTGGGCATTTGGACCCAAGCATCGATTAAGTTGACCACGAAATGAATGTGAGGCATAAACGTGAGATTGAGAGTGGTGTAGAAAATCTTGCCTCCACCGAACAATTTTGAGAATGAGACGCAGTACTTAATTACGAAGTGATTTGCTCAGATGCTATGCTTTGGAATGGAAGTGAAGATAACTTCTTATTGAACAATATCGTATGGTGTAGAGTTCTGGAATGGGAATTCAGAAAAAATACCAATATATTTCCTTCGCAGCCAGACCCGGGCCCACAGGAGTGCGAGCCGTGCGGCCGTACAGGGCCCCAAATTTTTGGGGGCCCAATCTTTCTAAATTTATTTATATTACGTGTACTTCATAACCACTATACACAAAACGATGGCTGACCAATTGGTTTTGTAGTTAAGCGTACCAACCTTGCTAAGAAGAGTTGCAAGGTCGATTATCGTGGGCGGCAGCTGCAGCATTTTCTTTATTCTTTTCTTCTATATTTTTTTTTTATTCTGGTAGATGCCAATATTTTGTTAGCATTGAATAAATTTAGACAAGCATTTTCTATTTCGATTGATGCCAATGATGCAAATACTTGATTATATATTTTTAAGCATTGAATAAAACTCGGACAAGATGCATGTATAAATCACGTTATACCTACACTTGAAACAAACTTTTAGTCCAGTTCTCAAAAATGTTATAAAATCTAATTGATGCATGTTGTTGGACCACCGGGTCCGATTGGGTTATGAAACTATATGTTTCCTCTTAAAAAAAATTCTATTCTGACAGATGCAAATACTTAATTGTTCATACTGTTAGCATTGAATAAATTTAGATAAGTTGTTTCTATTTCGATTGATGCCAATGATGCAAATACTTGATTATCATTTTTTAGTATTGAATAAAACTCGTACAAGCTCCATGTATAAATCAAGTTATACCTACACTTGAAACAAAGTTGAGTTCAGGTCTTAAACAAGTTAGAAACCCTATTAGAAGTTTTCTTTTGGACCACCAGGTCTGATTGTATTTTGAAACTGTATGTTCTCTTTTAAAATAATTTTTAAGACGGTCTTATCACGAGAATTTAGGATGCCAAGAGTAGTTCTTTTCTTTAGTTCGAACATTATTCATTAGTTGCATTTCTCTATGAAGAGGTAGGGCCCATTTTAGAGGTTCGCACAGGGCCTCGGATTTTGTCGGCCCGGCCCTGTTCGCAGCAAAAGCAACAGTGAAATTCTAAGTACAAATTACACTGCCCGTCACATGTACAGCGACGGGAACGGGATTGTTCTCTTTTCAAGACAATTCTGTAAACATTACACACGCAGTTGAAGGTCGTTGACAAAAGAAAGAAAAATACTAGTAACTACTTTCACTCCGGATACGATAAAAGGCCTACTGATTGACATACGAACCAAAGAATATCAACTTCTGCTGCGGCATAATTTTATTTACATAATAGGTCAGAGCCAGATGCTAAATTAATAATGTCCTTAGAGGCGGAGGATACAAAAAAGTGCCGCACCCGGCTTACAAAAGGGACGCAACCAGTGCATGGCGAGAAATTGCAGTCTGCTAGAAAATCGGCCATGGCAATTACAGTATTGTCAGCTAACTACTGTTCTGCTAGTTCTGCGAAAGCAAAACCCAGGCGGGTGGCTGGGTAAAGCTACATCCAGACCATGTCAAACTTAATATTGATGCTGGGTTCGATGAGGATCGACTTCAGGCCACTACAGGGTGAACTTTGTCCAAGATGTATTTTCGGCGGAAGCCCACGCTCTAAAGCAAGGACTCATGCTAGCTGAAACTTTGGGGTGCAATCGTATGATTGTTACATCCGACTGTTCAGAGGTGGTGACCACAATGTTACATGGAGCTCAATCGCATGGCATTGCAGCCGCAATATTTGATGACTGCTATCGCTTGTCGATGGAGTTTGTGAAAATTCAGTTTGAATGCAGCCCCTGCGAGATGAATTGTACGTAGCTCATGAATTAGCTAGGTTAGCAAATGGTTCAATTCAAAATGTCTGGATAGATGAACCTCCTGCTGTGATTATACCTCTCTTGGTTTCAGATGTAACACTTATCTCCACTGAATAAGAGGTGTAAGTTATCAAAAAAAAAAGGACCCAACCACACACACAAAGATAAGACAACCACAAGCGAAGCTAAGCTCGACGAGCAAGTCTAAGAGCATCGAACTGGACTTTTTGAAGCCACGTCTCTGAACATCCAAACCCCGAACATGGAAAAACGGAACGGACAGTGCTCTCGTAATTGTGCATCTGCAACTAGATTATTTCTCCTCACACTAATAGAAAATGGGCAATTAGTGACGCACCCCTAATGGCCATGAGTGGTGCATCAGGATGCGTCACTGCTATCACGCCACTCCTAACTACCCACTGGTAATCCAAGTACCATCGCCACTGTTAAGCATACTGGTGCGTCACTGCTAACGTTTAATGTTTAGGGGTGCGCCATTGCTATCTTTAGGGATGTGTCACTGCTATCTTTGAGGGTGAGACGCTGCTATTTTTTAGGCGTGCGTCACCGATATGTTTGAAGGTATGTCACTGCTATAGTGAGTAGTGCTCCACTGATGTTCAATTAGGTGCGCCGCAGCTAATAATTCAAACACTCAAATTTAATTTGATTTTCTGGTATTTGTACAGGTTACACAATACAACACAACATATCAAGATTGCAATACAGTATACATAGACAATATTGATTGTATCAGTAGCAAAACAGTCATAGCACGATCCCAATTATCATAGTTCATCACATTAGCCTCTGAATTTGAAATAGCGATCACAGAATTTAAATATTAGGCAAGTTACGGTCTTGAGATTGAGTAGCAGAGTTGTCGTCACGTTACAAGGTCGATCATCTAAACTACCATCACATAGAAGAGATCTGCAGTCACGATAAGCATCATCATGATGAAAGGGGTCTTCATCCGGTTTCTCCTTCGCTCCCTCCTCTCTCCCGCTAGATCGTGCGCATATCTGTTTTCGGCCTCCGCTCTATTAGTGTACTATTTGTAACTGTTACCGCTAAAACGGTGAACCTATCTCCGACACTCGTCCCAGAAGTCGTCGTAGGCTCCGAGAACGCCGCTAAAATTTGAAAATCGTCTAATCTTTATTTTCAAAAAATTGTCCAAAATGAGAAAATTGTTCAAATTTGAAATTTTGAAAAACGTTCAAATTAGAAAATACACACAAAGTTAAAAAGTGTTAAAAAAAATACTAAAAACAGAATTTTCAATAAAAATTATAAAAAGGGAAAAACTAGAAAATGAAAAACGACAGAAAACCAAATGAACCACCGAAGAAGGACAAGAAAAAATGAACTAAAACCGAAAAATACCGAAACACACATAGAATGGGCCTCAACCCAGCTCGTTCTCGGCTAGCGTACGGGAGTATTCGCTCCCGCAATGCAGCGATAAATAGGGTTTTCGGGAGCAGCTAACCATCACCCCTTAGCGATGGTTTATAACCATCGCTAAGGAGAAACCTTTAATGGGCCTGGTCCATTAGTTCGGTTGTTTCAAAACTTCCCAAATTCGAAATTTATTTAGAATTGAAATTTGCTCAGAGTTGAAATTTTCTTATATTAGAAAATTGCTTAGATTTCAAATTTGCTAAGATTCAAAATTTGCTTAGATTTAAAAAATTTCCCAAATTTGAAATTTGCTCAGATTTGTAATTTGCTCAGATTAAAAATTTGCTTACTTTGAAATTTCTTCGAATTTGAAATTTTCTTAAAATTTGCTCCACTTTAAAATTTGTATCGAAAAAATCGAAGAAAAATCGAAAGAAAACCGAAACCCAAGAAAAACTAGAAAAAAACTCGACAAAAACCGGGAAAACCAGAGGCCTACCACGTCGGGTGATGGTTTGTGGCAAATCCTATATACCGACCAGGTCGGTGGCTACCGCACGCCGCACACCCCCGCGCGCGGTATTGGCCAGCCTGGTCGGCCCAGTTCTTATTTTTTTTGTTTTTTTCCTTTTCCGTTTCTTTTTATTTTCTGTTTCTTTTTTTCTATTTCTATTTCTTTTCTATTTCTTTTTTATTTTATGTTTCTTTTTTCGTTCTTAAGATTTAATTTTTTAAATTTAAATATATTTTTAAATGTAAAATGTTCTATCTTAAATATTTGAGAAAATTCGAAATTCGAAAATTGTTCAAGTATAAAAATTGATCAAATGCGAAAATTGTTCAAGTATAAAAATTGTTCAAATTCGAAAATTATTCAAGTATAAAAATTATTCAAATAAGAAATTTGTTTGAATATGATATTTTTTCAAATTCAAAATTGTTCAAATATAAAAATTATTCAAATTCGAAAATTGTTTAAATTTAAAAGTTGTTGAAATTTTAAAAATGTACAAATTCAAAATTTGTTCATATATAAAAAATAATAAATTTTGAAAATTTGTTCCAATTTAAAATTTGTTTCAATTTAAAATTTGTTCCAATTTTAAAAGTTGTTCCAATCTGAAAAATATTCAAATTTTGATAATATTTAAATTTAAACAAAACTGAAATAATTTTAAAAATCGGTTCAAAAAGATCAGCTTTTGAAAAAACTAAAAAACCACCCGCGGGTGATGAATAGGATTTCCCAGGGTTTTCCCCGCAGCGAGCGGGAAATAGGAGCCTCCCGTTGATGGGCTAACGTCCGCCAAAAAAGTTGCGTATGACTCACTTCCAGCCCTGCCCGGCCCATATGCGTCTCCCCTGAGGCCCACAGCCTTTACATTCCGCCCGTCGGCGACCACTACGGACGCATCGGGGGTTGGATCTCCGGCGAGGACGAGGCGACCTCCGATGGCGAGCGGAGGCGGGTACGCCTGGGCCCTCGCGGCGGGCCTCAACGCCGCGCTCGCCGCCATATCCGCCAAGTTCTTCGCCCCCACGGTACCGAACCGAGCCTCTCTACTTTCCCTCCGATCTCAACTGTCTCGCCTCTTACCTGCGATTTTGCAACTCAATTAGGTAGCTCCTGCCTACGTACTGCTAGTTTCCAATGGTCCGTTCGTGTACATGAATCCTTAATTTAGCCGTCCCGAGTTACCAGTTTTCGGACTTACGTTAGACGTGATTCTGTGACTTTAACTGTTACTAAAACTTAAAATCAAGACCGGATTCATGTTGAAATCGCGACTTATTCCATATTGAAACTACTACTCTTACTCGACAAATGAAGAAATCACTCATTAGCTTTGACTACCATACCATGAAAGGTAAGATAGCTTGATATCAGCACTTGAAAGGGTCTAGTTTCACCTACCTGTGTGCTGGAAGCCTGGAACGGCCTGCTTTGGAAAACAGGGTTGGCACTTGGCAATGACTCTGTCGCTAACTATGATCTTGCTATTCACAGTTGCTGAAATACGGCATGGTGATACTTTTCAACGTGACGATGTGGGGGTGCTACGTCAACAGCCTCAAAGCTCTCTCGTCACTCCAGGCAACAGTCACCAACTTCGCCGCAAACTTCATCTCGTCCGGTCTTGCAGGGTATTTCCTGTTTCAGGAGCCACTGCCTTCTAAGGTAATTTGTCAATTCTTCATTTTCTGCATTAGCAGACTAGCAGTAGTGTATGCTGAGGAAGCTTTACGTTTTACTTCTGTTGGTTTATGGTCTTTGTCATTTAAATAGCTCTCTTAAGTTGATTTAGCACCTTACTTACTTCTTGCTCAATAGGAATAGGGGTAGGAGTATCCACACTGTAAAAGAAAAGTCAGTGTTGAGAATGAAGATAAAATTGATGGCCTAATTTTGCTACATCATGGAGTAGTACCACCTACTGACTTTGTCCATAATGTTGCTCGAGTTTAACAGATTTAATGACTTAATTTAGCTGCGCTCAACCTTTTAATTTGGACCTATGCCCATGCAGTGGTTTGGAGGTGCCAGTCTGATCATTCTTGGTGTGTTTATCCTCAGCAAATCAAGCATTGAGAAGAAACAGAACTCTGATTGATTGGAATGTGCTGAACTCTTGGTGTGGTTATGCTTTAGCTCTGTTTCCAGTGGGACATTTACCCATCCTATTGCAGTGCCAATGTTCGACCATAGTTTGTGCATTGGTCTCAGCCCATCCACTATCTGAACCTTAACATCTGAGTTTAGATCCACAACCTAGATTGTAATTGTGATCAAAGAGTTGCTTGCTCTGATTTCTTGGGGAGGGCATTCAAACTGTTGTATCAGTATCTGTGTAAATTTGTGACATCAGAGTTAAGCAGGTCTCTTATTGTTTCTAGTCATTCATGGTTTGGCACTGACATGTATGATGCCGTGCAGAGCCTGTTCCACGATGAAGTTATTGGCAGGAATTCCATAGCTCACATGAACAGTAGTTTGTTAGATGTTACTTGGTACTATTTCAATCAAATCTGGAACTGCTTTAGGTACTGATGCAACACTCACTAGCTTTTCATTCGCTGTGCACAATCTATTAAGCTCTGTCTTTAGCATTAGAAGATCCTTATCCACAGTGGCTCCTGAAGGACAGTTCATATTCCTCTGGTACGATGATGATCCACCGTCAGGTGCGCCATCAACGGCAACTTTTTTTTTATTGTATAGCCTTTCATTCATCTACAGGAGAATGCTCTTTGTTGTTCTCCGCTAGCTGAAGTTTCCTTGTCAGTGCCAAACCATGATGCCCGTGCAGAGCCTGTCCGCGATGGACCAAGGTTCTGGCAGGAATTCCATAGCCCATGTGAACAGTAGTTTGATATATATTCCAGACGCTATTTCAATCTAATCTTGAAGAACTGCTTCAGGTCCTGCTGTAATGATCACTAGCTTTTTGTTTAATGTGCACAACCTGTTAAGCTGTCTTTAGCATTGGAGGATCCCTGTCCGCAGTGGCTCCTGAACTCCTGAAGGACAGCTGATGTTCCTCCGTCGGATGTGCCATCCACCGTAATGTTGCATCTGCCGCGGGGGCCTCCGTGAGACAGCAAAATATGCTTTGTGTACCAAGTTCATCATTCGTGTGCTCGTTTAGCTGTTTCATTCATCTGCAGGAAAATGTTCTCTGTGGTTCTCCAATGGCTGAACTTTCCTTGTCAGCACGAGTGACGCCATCATCATTGTTAATGATGAAGTTTCCGTGTGGTCATGCAATGTTTCGATCAGCATCTTTGTCAAGCAGCAGGACGGAAGATATACCAGAGAACCATATGGTGGAAAAAAACTGGAAAATCGAGTGGCCTGGTGACATCTCTGGAATGAAAGATGGCAATGCGTGTGGCCGTGGTCAGGCCGAAATCAATGGCTTCACTGTGAAGGCTGTGCGAATCTTACCTGGAATCAGTATGTCTGCACCCAGTCCCGGAGCTCCACTGTCGATCGACCTAGCATCGTCGAAAAGGAAAAGTAGAGCACATGCGCCTCATCTGAGCAGTTTTTTTCCTTTTCCCAGGAGTACTGTTTTCATTTCTCATGGTATAAGTTTGTGGCATCAGAGTTGGTCAGGTCTCTCATTATTTCTAGTGATCCATCAGATTCTGATGCCGTGCATGGTGTTCCATGATGAAACGTTACAGGGTTATGACTTGACAGAAACAGACAAGGCCAAATCCCTGGTCCTAGCACGGTGGCAATGGCATAACCCACATAAACAGTAGTTTGAGAGTGGCTCCTGATTCCTGAAGGACAGTTCATGTTCAGATCCCTCTCCGCAGTGGCCCCTGAAGGACAGTTCAGGTTCCTCCGGTACGACGATGATACCCGCAAAATATATGCTTCCTTGTACTGATTCAGCTACCATCCGTGCTTCGTTTAGCCGTTTCAATCGTCTGCAGGAGAATGTTCTTGGCCGTTTTGTTCTATGCTAGCTCAACTTTCGCCATCAGCACGAACGACAGCATCGTTGTTAGTGAGGAAGTTTGTGTGTGGTCATGCCGTCAGCACGTCAATGTTACGATCGGCATCTTGGTGAAGCATTTTGTGGAAAAAAATTACAACACGGAAGCTATGTGGAGGGGAGGGAGGGAAACAAAGCTGGGGTTGTATCAGATTGTGAAATCTCACGAATCAAATATGGGGAATACGTGTGCGCCGTGGTCAGGCCGAAATGAATGGATTCGGTGTAGAGCCTACGCGAATCTTAGCTGAAATCAGCATGCCTGTACCACAGTGACAGTGTTGATCGATCCAGCATCGTCGAAAAATGGTAAAGAGATGCACATGCGCCTCTTTCGATCAGCCCTTTTCCTTGTATTGAGAGGGTGTACCGTCGCCATGGCAGACTGATAGCATCGATCGCCACTAATGTTGACTGGCTAGTTAGCTCTTGAGGAAAATATTCCGAGGACAAATGGGGTAGGCCCCTGCTCGGATTGGTGGCGGATAGGACGGAGCTGGCGATCTTTGATTCCGAGGACTAGTCGATAGAGGCGGGACCCGTTGCTGCGCCAGATTTTTTTGTTTCGTTTTAGCATCGGGAAATGATACTCACTGGCGTACAACGCACCATAACTTAACTTATGGTTGATTGGCACCATCAACGAGTCGTAGGTTTAGTTGCGCACAAGAGCATCTTCGGTATGAAGGAATAGGAAGGACAAAAATCTCATAAAATAGTATGAAGAAATAAGAAGGAATTGTAGGGTTGTGATCTAAGAGCATCTCCAGCAGTCCGACGCAAATAGATTGCGGCTGTCCATTTTCTCCACGCGAACAAGTGGACAATTAAAACCTGGAACAGCAACTCAACGCAAACGGACCTACGTGTCCATGGTGAGCCATTCTGAGAACAACTTGGTCTAGAAATGGGTTAAGGTGGACATCCGCCCGTCCTCCTTCTCCTGTTCAGCATGGTCTAGTTGCCAGTCAAACAAAACCCATTGACGCTCGTAGTGGCCGTTGGCCACACACACAGATGAAGGAGTACACCGTCATTGGGTTCCGCCCGCCCTCGTCGTTGGCCGATCATGTCGGCGTTGGGTGCTCTCCACCAAATTTACTACATTTAGTTTTACTAGACTTTATGAGCTTTACTACATATTCCATAAAGTTTACTACGTTTAGTATATTCTCTATTAGCATTACTACATTCTCCATGACATGTACTACCTTCTACATTTTCGATGACATGACATTTATTACATTTTTCGTGACATTTACAATATTATCCATTAGTTTTACTATATTTTCCATGACACTTACAACACTTTCCATTAGTTTTACTCCCCCGTCCCATGAAATGACATTACTAGATTTTCCATGAACTTCACTACTAGACTTTTCCTTAGTATGTTTACCTCATATATTGATTTCAGGGGCTGATCAATTTTGGAGTACATATGGATCCAATTTACCATAGACTAGCCAAAATGGGGCCTGGTAGCCGGCAGCGGGGCGGACCCTGGATTGAAAGTGAGAAAATTTTCCTTTTCAAGTGGGGCAAATCTGTCTTTAAGAGCATCTCTAATCGCGTCCCCCAAAGCGTCCCCAAAGTAATTTGGGGCGTCGGACCAAAAAACGGTTCCAGCCGTGTCCTCCAAAGCCCAATTTTGTCCGGCGCGCCCCGATACGGTGTCCGGCGCCCCGAGCCCGTCCCCGCCCCACAGGGGACGCACCGGGCACGTCAGACACAACGAAAAGCAAGCCGAAGCGACGCGGGCCCGACGAGTCAGCGACTTATTCAAGTTTGGACCTAACCGTCGCCTACCTGGTGGCAGAAGTTATTCGCGCGCAGTGACACACGACGGCATCTTTGCCTTAATGGCGACGGAGGGGCAGGCGAGACGTCTCGTCGGTGCTGCCGAGCCTCCACGCGTCGCCGACGTTCGCACGCCACCGCCCGTTCCCGCGCTTTCTTCCCGCCTCTTCTCGCCTCTTCCCGCGCTTTCTTCCCGACGCCGGCGTCTATAAAAGTCCCTCCCGGCTCAATGGCAGCCACCACAGCCGCCGGCACCCCTTTCTCCACCACAAGCACAACCCTCGTCGCTCCACCACTGTCTCCTCCACCACCAGTTGGCAATGGAGAACTGCCCCGGCGATGGCCAGTTCCCTCCACCGTCATCTTCTCCAGCACCACCTCCACCACCGTATTCGCAGTTCGGCATCGACGTTGCCGCCCGTGAAGAGCGGCGGCGGCGAGGGATGGAGAATTACCGTGCACATCGTCAGGAGCGGCGGGAGGCACTCGAGCTGCAGGCCCGCCAGCGGCGTGAGGCGGCGCACGCGGCAGATGTAGCGGCGTTCGACGCCCCTGGCCACGCAGCTGACAAGACCGCGGCGGCAGCAGCGTGGCAGGAGGAGGCGCTGGCAGACACCGTTGCGGCATTCGACGCCTCCACGGAAGAGGAGGCGCGGCGGCGCCGGACGGAGGAGATGAGCCGGGTGGGATGATGAGCGCCGGCGCGAGCGCGAGGAGCGGGACGCGCAGTACCGTGAACGGCGGGTGGCGATCGAGCGCCGGCGATGGGAGTCGCTCGAGCGCCAGCAACAGCTGGCGGCGGAGGAGCGTCAGCAGCGGGAGGCGGCGCTGGCGGCAACGGAGGCGGCCTGGAGGAGGCGGGCGGACGAGTTGGCGGCGGAGGCCGACGCGTTGGCGGCGGCGATGATGGAGGCCCCAACGGATGAGGAGGAGGCGCCAATGGAGGAGGAGGAGGCCGAGGCGGAGGAGGAGGAGACCGAGGTGGAGGACGACGACGACAAGTTCAAGTGGTCCGACGACGACGGGCCGCACCCGGACGAGACGGCCGATCAGCAACACGCGCTCGTCGAGTCCTTCGAGTCGGAGAAAAAGCTCCAGGACAACGCCCGTGCCCGCGAAGAGGCGTAGATTCATCGCGCTGTCGAGCTCTCCCTCCAGGCGGCGCAGCAGGGGAGGGCGGACGACGGAGCGGCGGCGTCTGGCCACCGCCCAACGCAAGGAGAGGCGGCGCGCAGCAGGAGCTGCGGCGGAGGGGAGGCGACGACGGGGCGGGGTCGTCGAACGCACCGCCGGGCGGTCAGTAGTCTAGGTTTAGATGAAATCTATCCGTTTTAATTCAAACTTTGTACTCCCTCCGATTCATATTAATTGACTTCAATATGGATGTATCTAGACACATTTTAGTTCTAGATACATCCATATTAGAGTCAATTAATATGAACCGGAGGGAGTAATATATAATTAAATTTGAATGAAAATCTATATTTTCGTGCACTAATATTTATTTGGGGGCGGCGTTTGGGGGACGCGGCTGGGGAGCGACGTCCTCCAAAGGCGGCACGAATAAAACACGTCCCCCGAACGCTCTATCCAGACGCTCTTTGGAGATGGTTTGGGGGACGCGACGAGATGCTCTAAGTGTTGTATTTACACGGAAAATAAACACTTGAGTGGGAGCAGCTACCCCTTGATAACAAGCTGGATCCGCCCGTGGCAGCTGGGTGCACCTCCAATCCAAACGGATAAATGTGGCCAGACGGTCGATTTTGTGTCCGCTGTTCAACTTAAACGAGCCAGAACACGTGTCTAAAATGGAGTAGCTAATTTCGTGTTCTCGGTTCAACTTAAACGGACGAAAACACTGTGTCTGAAATTGGTTGGGCGGGCAGAGATGCCAAAGATAGACATACGGAGGAGCTGCGACTATGCAGGGACTGGCAGCGCGTGACCCAGGAATCTGTACTTGTGTTGTTCCTTGAGTTGTGAACCACAGACGGCCATGTTGGACGCATCCGACGCGGCGCGACACACGTCAGGGTCCACGGAAGCTTCGCCGAACACCTGGCATGGTAGAGATCTTAATTTGATCTCCCCCCGACCCGAAGAATCCAACGCACCGAAGCAGCAGAGAGCGAACCAGGTACACCGCAGAATTAGCTAGCGTGATGACGAAAACGGCGCCGTTGCCTGCCTCTCTTGGCCAGCCTATCTTGTAGAACAAGACGGCTTCGAGGGCGTAGTAGCTAATGACGCTGTGGTCACTGGTCAGTAATTCATCGACGGTCACCGCGACGCGACTCGTGAAAAGCTCAGCCACGCCTCGGACTCGCCATCACCAGATAACCCCGCCCACATCGCTCGCTCCTCAGCCCACCCGCCCCAGTGCAGTACCCCACCCGCGCAACGCAGTATATTCACACCACACTGCACTCCCCCCACCTCCGCCTCACAACGCACGCACGCGCAATGGCGCCGCCGCTGCAGCAAGGATCGCGCGCCACCAAGGCCGTCACCACCATGGAGACGGGCGGCGCAGCAGCTGAAGAGGAGAGAGCGTGGTCGTCCTGGGCGTTCCGCGCGGCGGTGGCGGGCGTGGCGGCGGCGGGGCTGGCGGGCGCGGGCGTTCTGGTGTGGTGGGCGGTGGTGTTCCACCCGGCCACCCGCCAGCTCTGGATGGTCCCCGTCGGCCTCGTCCTCCTCGGCACGCCGCTCCTCGCATGGCTCTCCCTCTTCGCCTCCTCCCCCGCCTGCAAGGGCACCCACCACGACCCGCCGCCGCCTCCGGCCATGTCCACGCCGACCGGCCGATGACACGGGGCTGCCACCTCCGGCCATGAATGCGCGCGCGCAGATCGTGCCCTGATTTCTCCACTCGGCTGTGTGTAAATAAATAGATTCCTTCATTATGCATGGATTGCGTTTCGTTCGTAGCAGAGCAATCGTCGTTCGTCGAGCCTCCTTCTACTGTCTTCATTGTCGTTTGAGTCTTTGATCGGAATGTAGACAGCAGTTACCGGTACTGCCCGCGCCACTCATTGCGGTTGGCTGATTGATTTAGTCAGACAAGTACTCTTCTGCCCAATTAGTATTGTATTTCGAGTGCAATATGCTCCTTCCGATAGACTGACACCGATTTGCCTCCCTGCCTGCGCGCCGGTCAGAGAGATAACTATCCACACTTGCTTACAGGACACACCCCAGGTAGGTGGTTACTGACGGAGTGCTGCTCCATAATATGCAAGATTCGACGAGCACGAATTACCGATCAAAACGACATTGCTACTGGCTGCAATTTCCATAGGTAGATCAACGAGTGCAGTTTATCACGATCTCCCCCATGTATTCGAAAATTGTATTATATATGCTTAGTAAAAAAAAGTTGGAATTTCGTTCACGGAGCGACGGAGGCCCAGGCTTGGCGACTACCGTCACTATTGTTTTGTTGTTGGCGCATCGTCTCGCAGCTCCATCGGCAAGTGGGAACAACGTGTTGTGGGATTCAGTCATACGACAATCAACCTGAGGTTGGGTGGTTAGAAGGATGATTGTACCCCCAATCCACCAGAGTTTAAATCATATGTTTGACATCTGTTTGTCTCATAAATGCGAAATATTCATTTAGTGGAAGACGACGTTCTTATCGACAGCGAGATGTCTGTGGTGATTTCGTCAACTTCGAGATTCAATTCGCCAGCTCAGTTTTCCAGAGATGCTCACAGAGGTAGGATATGCGTGTATGCGTTATAGGGGTGGGTTTACGTTTATACCGTGTTTCTGAAGAAAAAAAGAATTCAGTCATACAGTAGGTCCTTAATCTTGGACGTCCGTGAGAACCCCAACCTGCGGAACTCGAGCGTGCATGCTCTGATGCTCGTGGCAATCGCGCTCTCTGCGTACTGCCAAACTGGTGAAAAGGCTACATACACCGCAGCTCCCTTTTTTCTAGTGCAAACGGACAAACGGGGAAGAATTACGTACGATCCGAGAATCGCCTCCAACAATTTGTGCTCGCTCCATCAGCTTCATGCATTTCCATCCGCAACTTGTTCCTCGTCCACTTGTGCCGCCAGTCCAAGTATTCGCTCTTTTGAACATTTGAACATGATGACAACTTCTTTGACCGCGCGTCCATTTTTGAATGTTGATTTATCGATCCTTTTTGTGGAACGTTCTCCGAATTGATCTTCCTCCTCTTCTTTTCTCTAAAAGCATCTCCAATGAATGCCCGCATTTCGGACACCGAGTTTAGTCTGTTAGTGTGTGGTAGAGTCATATGCACATTGTACACGTATAAATAAAATCAACTTAGCGAAAATAATATTATGCCAAATTAAGTAGTACTACAAGAAAGTGAAATCCGGCGTTGCCGACATTACCGAAAGTTCCAAAAGAAAGATCCGCAAATGGAAGTGTGATCGATTAAAATACACATCTCGATCAAGGATTGACCTCTTCTTCTTCTCTAACAATAACCGTTGACTTGGATCCATGTCATTGGTCAGGGTCGCCATGATCTAGCTCTAATTCATTTTTCTTGTTATGGGCATTCCTCTCTTGAATTTCGGCCTTCTTGTGTTGTATCTCTTGACCGGTGGCGGGAGTTGTGGCCATGGCGGCGAGAGCTGCGGCCCGACGTCTGGCATGACGTGGGGAAACGCGGGGGCGAGGGGTGGGGGTGCGTCGTAACCTCCATGGATCGACCTAGGACACGGCGGTTGTCGGGTGGCTACTGTGAGAGTGGAGGTGGAAGTGTTGCTTGTCTAGCCTCTGTGTGGCTGATTGGAGGGTTAGAGGTGGACAAATGAAAGAGCGACATGGACGCGTGAGGTGGAAATATGATGAAACAAAATGGTTCACGCGTCTTGGTCTGTTTGGAGTTCGCGTTGAGTCTCGCCGTTATGCCGCGCATACAGTAGCATGTAAGCGCATCTCCACCGACGTGACACATAGCGTCCCCAAATTGGGGGTCCGTTGCAATTTTTGGCCCACACCAGCCCGCCCCAAAAGTAGCCGGCTATTTTTTAGTGCCCAATACAATAGCCGGCAACCCCATGTCGGCCCCTTCGCGCGCGTGCCGAACGGGCGTGTCGGCGCCTCGTGTCACGTAAGATAGAAGCCCTCAGCCCCACCTAGCATTCTCTAGCCTAGAAATCCTACTTCGACTCCCAATTCCCTTCCCCTCCACCCGCCGCTTCATTTCTCCCGCCATCTGATCCAGCTCCCGCCCGTCACTCCAGTCCCCGCCCTCCTCTCCAGCGAGCGTTTTCGCCATCACCGTTTCCGGCATGCCTCCGAAGAAGAAGGCAAATGCGAAGGGGGCCACGAAGCCGCGCAAGGTTACCTTGAAAGAGAAGTCGGTGCACATGCCGGAGGAGGAGTGGGCCGCCAAGAGGCGCCGCTGCACCATTGTGACGGCGGCGGAAAGAGGCGGCATCATGCTGGCCATGCGAACAGGTGGCGGCAGTGGAGGTGGCAACGATGCAGGTATTCCTTAGTCTTGGCAGGACGCAGCAGTATCCCGAAGCGGTGAGCGGGAACTATGGCAACATTGTGCGTTGGAGCTCCTCTCCCTCGTCGTCGGCGTTCTTCACGGAACCGCAGTTGTTGTCGTAGATGGACGACCGTGTCTGGTACTCCCCCGAAGTCGGCCAGAGCGATGTGATCGTCTTTCTGAATGCCCCATTCTCCTGGTGACCGCCCCAGGACATTTCGGCTATGGGATTGACTTCAACAACGACTACACTGAATCGCTGAACATGTGTCGCGCATCCAGTAATGGCGGTGGCCATTGTGAATTGGTAGGTGCTCAACGCCTTTGCCATGTAGAGCAAAGACTTCACCTTCATGCGTTGCTTTAGAAAGCTTTAAGGTTGCAAGAAATGGGACCATGCACGGCTCACTCTCAACCACAAGTAAAATGGCCAAAGTGGATTGATGACCGCCGCGTCAGCTTCGGCGGGGCGCCCCATTGGCAACAAGAAGACGAAGGCCGAGACGAGTGGGGCGACGGCATGGCTGCCATTGACGTCTCCATCGAGAAGATGGTGTCCTCCTTCACTGTCGAGAACAAGGATAGGGATCGATGAGAGGGGCGCCGCCATGTGGAAGGCCACGATGGACAAGCAAGACATCAAGATTGGCCTCGAGATGGAGAAGTTGGAGGCCGCTAGGATGGAAGCCCAGGCCAGCATGATGAAGGCCGCAAATAAAGCATCCAACATCACATTGGCCAAGATGACGCAAGAAGCAAAGATCTTGTGATGAGTACATCCCTAACGAAACACTACCTCCGTCATTGCAAGATGAAGAAGATGTTGATGTGAAGCTCAAGTCCAATGAAGTCAGAATTGGACCTATGACAAGAGCTCGTCCGAAGCTACTAAAACAACAGGTGAACTTGTTCTTAAACGATACTTTGATTGATGAGAATTTTATACTACCTAAATCCTTTGACTTGTGTATAATCAGGTACGAGGATAAAGGAAGCATCGTATGAGGAGGAGGAGAACAGCTGGACATGGTGCTGGACATGAAGACACCTCATGGACGCGCGAGGGAGGAGAGGGGGGCATGTGCGAAGGAGGAAGATGAAGTCCAGGCCGGCGCTACGCCTAGCGCGACCGGCCGCCACGCCGGCCGGCCGGCCTGGCCCCTCGCCCGGCCAAACCGGCTCCTATGCCAGATCAGCCCGCACCCGCCGGCTCCTGGACTGGTGCCTTCCGGATGGGTATACTGAGAGCCCCGCCCCTTGGCTCGATCGCAACCCGGTCCCTGGCCCGGTTCAAATCGCCCGCCGGCCCTTGGCCCGGTCGACCGGCCCCCAGGTCGGCCGTGTCCGAGTCAATCTCGACCAGATCCCGATCTGGGTCGGTTATTATTGTTGTTGTTTCGACTTCTGGTTGTCCTGAACCCCTATATAAGTGCCCAGGACGCCCCCATAATAGGTTTATACCATGTTTAAGATAAACCCTAGTTCATAGTTGATTGCTTTGCAACTCTATTGAATCTATACACCAATTCGCATCGATCTGGTGTTTTGCTACTGAAAGTTTTGTGTGATCTGTTGTTCCATTGGGATTAGACGGTTGCATCTCACCGCTTCGTGGTCGGCGGCTACGTGCGCAAATGTGTGGAGTTGCAAATATCTTGCAGGGTTGAGAGCTGTTGCATTCGCGACAGGAATCAATCGAGAGACTTCGTCGGCGTCATACAAGTTATCTCCACCTCCTCATCGTGTTATCTCCGCTGTGTTCATCACCACCACCGTGCTTACTGAGAAGATCGGGCAACCCCTTATCATCTTGGTATCAGATTTCAGTGTTTTACTCTGTAAGCCATCCACAATCCACCCCATAGTCGAGTTGTGAGTGTTTCCTATCCAGAAAAATTCCTCTATTGAATTTCGGCCTTCTTGTGTTGTATCTCTTGACCGGTGGCGGGAGTTGTGTCCATGGCGGCGAGAGCTGCGGCCCGACGTCTGGCATGACGTGGGGAAACGTGGGGGCGAGGGGGTGGGGGTGCGTCGTAACCTCCATGGATCGCCCTAGGACACGATGGTTGTCGGGTGGCTACTGTGAGAGTGGAGGTGGAAGTGTTGCTTGTCTAGCCTCTGTGTGGTTGATTGGAGGGTTCGAGGTGGACAAATGAAAGAGCGACATGGACGCGTGAGGTCGAAATACGATGAAACAGAATGGTTCACGCGTCTTGGTCTGTTTGGAGTTCGCGTTGAGTCTCGCCGTTATGCCGCGCATACAGCAGCACGTAAGAGCATCTCCACCGACGTGACACATAGCGTCCCCAATAGCTACTTGGGGGTCCGTTGCAATTTTTGGCCCACACCAGCCCGCCCCAAAAGTAGCCGGCCATTTTTTAGTGCCCAATACAATAGCAGGCAACCACGTGTCGGCCCCTTCGCGCGCGTGCCAAACGGGCATGTCGGCGCCTCGTGTCACGTAGGATAGAAGCCCTCAACCCCGCCTAGCAGTCTCTAGCCCAGATATCCTAGTTCGACTCCCAATTCCCTTCCCCTCCACCCGCTGCTTCATTTCTCCCGCCATCTGATCCAGCTCCTGCCCGCCACTCCAGTCCCCTCCTGATACATCCCAAACGTATCTCTAATTTCTTATGTTCCATGCTACTTTTATGATGATACTCACATGTTTTATACACACTTTATGTCATTATTATGCATTTTCCGGCACTAACCTATTGACGAGATGCCGAAGAGCCGCTTGTCGTTTTCTGCTCGTTTTGGTTTCGAAATCCTACAAAGGAAATATTCTCGAATTGGACGAAATCAACGCCCGGGGTCTTATTTTTCCACGAAGCTTCCGGAAGACCGAAAAGGAAACGAAGTGGGGCGACGGGGCGCCGACACCACAGGGCCGCGCGGCCTGGGTGGGGCCCGCGCCGCCCTATGGTGTGGGGCCCCTGTCAGCCCTCCAACTCCGCCCTCACTACAAGAAAAGTTGCCATGGCCGACGAAGTTGAAGTCGCGCCGTGGTTGCTGGTGTACCATGGCCGACGATTTTTGGTCCCTCCGTGGTGCATGTCAAAACTTTTTTTTTCTCGTTTTTGAGGCCACCTAGCCCGACGAAAGCGGCCAAAACGTCGCGTATGGTGGCCCGGGACGTGGTGCATCTCGAAATCTCGGG
>NC_061510.1:23257511-23317878 GCF_022539505.1 Lolium rigidum | reverse complement strand
TTCTTCCAACCCACGTAGACGCTGAACCCTTTGCTTCGGGAACGGCTGAGCCCATCGGGGCACCACCTGGGCCGATGATACTTGTCTTCTTCATCATCGTCCTCTAGTTCCTCGAGATCTTCCACCCGAGCGGACTCAGCATGCTTGTTCCGAGGCGGGAGAGGCCCTAGACGTTTGAACACGGACACGTTAGCTGCATCCTTCTTCCTTTGTTTACATTCTGGGGCAACTGCCGATTGTTGGCAATCGGCTCATTCCTTGAATCCCAGCAGTGTCTGAAGAAGGGGCAGTCCCAGTGCCTATCCACGTCGTCTTGCTCCCTCGACTTTTCCTTGGCGTGGCGCTCATATCGCTCCTCGTCGTGATCATGCCGACGACGTCTCCTTTCGTCCCTAGCCAGACGATCCTTTTCATCATCGTCGTTGTATCGTCGGCGTTGGTCATACTGACTCACATACTTGTTGAGGAGGTGATCCAGAGAGAGGTCGCTGATATCTTATGTTCTTCACTTCTCCCTCTGTGACGTAGCGCTTGCCGTCGTGTCGGAGCCGATCGCGTGGAGCGGCTTCCTCTGTGTCTTTGCTATGAGAGCAGCTGCCCTCATCTCCGTCCTTACCAGAGTAGTGCCCAGGTCCCACCATGTTGATATTGCACGAGAAATCTGGCTGGCACCCTCCATGGTAAGTGTACTCCACCATGTTAACGGCGGGGAAGGGGTGTGTGTCGACCTTCATGGCGTACTGGTTGAAAATTAGCCGTCCTTTTTCTATCGCCATTTGGATCTACTGACGCCACACCCTGCAGTCGTTAGTGGTGTGGGTGAACGTGTTATGCCACTTGCAGTATGGCTTTCCGTTCAGCTCTTGCACCGTGGGGATCTTGTGGCCTTCGGGTACCTTTATATGCTTCTCCGTGAGTAAGAGATCGAAAATCTGCTCAGTTTTGGTCACGTCGAAGTCGAACCCTTTTGGAGGGCCTTGTGGCTTAACCCATTTGCAGGACACGGGGCCTGCCGCCCGAGTCCACTCAGCCACTGCTACCTCTCGCTCTCCCGCAGCACCTTCATCCTCGTCTGCCTCAACCAGGACCACCGCACGCTTGAATTTGTCCTGGTAAACATCTGGGTGGCGCTGTTCATATGCTGACATCTTCTGCACCATGTACGCCAATGAAGGGTAGTCTGCTTGGGAGGCCACGTCCTTGATCGACGATGAGAGACCCACCACCGCCAACTCGACTGCTTCTTTTTCACTTACGTGAACCGAATAGCATCGGTTCCTAATGGTCCTGAAGCGCTGGATGTATTCTGACACTGTTTCCCCGCGCTTCTGTCGTACTTGTGCTAGATCGGCAATGCCAGCCTCGGAAGCCTCTGAGTGATACTGCTCATGGAATTGCTCCTCCAACTGCTTCCAAGTCCGGATAGAGTTCGGTGGCAGCGATGTGTACCACCCGAAAGCCGATCCTTTGAGGGACCGTGCGAAGAACCTCACACGCAGCTCGTCTGATGCCGAGATCGTGCCCGAGCTGTGCCAAATATCGGCTCACATGCTCGATGGAGCTGGAACCATCCGATCCACTAAACTTTGTGAAGTCCGGGAGCCGATATTTGGGTGGTAGCGGGATCAATTCGTACTCGTTGGGGTACGGCTTGGTATAGCCGAATGCCTTCCTTTTCGGCATCATGCCGAACCGATCTTTCGAATTGTACAAATCTGATCCGCGGTGATGGCTGAAGGTGTCGAACCCTGAAGATTCGCCGGGGTAGCATACTTAGCCAGCCATGCTTGCTTTTCCAGTTCTGAGCCAACTGCAGGAGCTGAGCTTTGGAGGTTTGTCGGAGTGGCGTACTTAGCTAACCACGTTTGCTTCTCAAGATCTGCTCCCGACGTTCCTCCTGCTGTTCCAGAGGCCCTGCTGTTGCAGCCTGGTTCGAGAGTGCCCAGGTACTGCAGTCTGGTACGTATGCGCACGTGTATCCGTGCGGGATCTCCTTGGGCGCCTCAGGTAGGAATTGGTAGTCACTAGGGTCACCACCAATCTTGTAGACGACGTATGCCGATGAGTTCGGCACTTCTGGTGCTGCCAACGCGAACGGCAGCGGAGGACGGGAGTGGAGTGGCATCTCCCCTTTGTAAGTCCCCGAGCCGGTCCCGACGGAGAATACCGATGGCTCATGATTTCCTGGATCACGCGCAGAGCGACACGCTCCAAAGTGTTCACCGAGCTCTCGAGTGGCGGTGTAGCGAATGAGCCACCATGAAGTTGATCTCCTGACGCAGCGACCTGGTGCGTTCTTCGGACGGGGTGGACAGGTCCACTCCATCGAGCGCGCCTTCAGGTGAGAACCCCTTCCACCTGACGCCGTGGGAGCGGGTTCTGTGAAAAGAGCCGATGAGGTCGGCTTCGAGGACTGCCTTGATCTCGTCATGCTTCTTCTTGAGCTCGTCGAGCGGATCCTCGTACTTGACCGGAGTGCTTTCCGCCATCTCGGATGTAGATGGCGATGCGGTGGATGTCGAAGATTGTCCCACCGGGCGTGCCGAGAATGTGTTGCGGTCGAGAAACCCACCGGCGGGCAGCGACCGGCAACACCGTAGAGCCGGGAACAACTAGGGCTGCGGCTGGCCCCGGTCCCTCGGAGCGACGGCCCGCAAAGCCTTCCGGTCACACGTCCGATGCCGTCGCAAGGGCGTGCCACCTGACCTATACCCGGTCGGGAAGGTGTTGGATGATGCCTCGCTTAGTTTCCTCGCATGGCATACACGTAAACGTTAAATACGAGCCTCGATCGGCTCTCAGGTTATCCTGTGAATCGGCTCAAAGAGCCGATCCACCCATGATTCGTACGAGGTGTACGAATATATGGTGGTCCTGCTTGATCAAGATAAAGCTAAAGCGATCTACGACGATTTAGGGTTTTCACCGCATAATCGGATCATCCTACTCACGATTGGGCCTCGCGCTCGCGTACGGTGATCGTAAGCCGATCCTAGACAGGGCCTAAAAACCAACACGAGGTTGATCCCCGGAACATCCTGTCTAGGGCTAGCAAACTACACCCTACACGCCGCTGGATCCTCCAACCCTTTGTAAGGCCTAACTATTGCGGATATTAAACTAATCCTTGAAGAACAAGGAGCAACCGTAACGGATCGGATCTACTAAACAATGATCAAGCGGGGTGCCGCCCCTACACCTAAGATAGGTGTAAGGGCGGCTAGATGTATAAGGGTTGCACTACGACAGCATATGATACGAAGAACAATGCTAACCCTAACACATCTAAGATAACTACGTTGCTCGCCATCAAAAAGGCTTCAAGCACGAGCAACGCATGAACAACGTAATAAGGCTGTCGCTGCCTAGATCGCAAGATGCGATCTAGGCAGCATGGTGCTTACCAGGAGAAACCCTCGAGACGAAGGAGTTGGCGATGCGCCGAGATTGATTGTGTTGAACGTTGGTTGTTGTTTATTTCATAAACCCTAGATACATATTTATAGTCCGGGGGACTTTCTAATTCAGGCGTGCACCTAACCGTTCACGGGTAAAACTCTAACTCCTAACCGACACGTATCCTACTATGGTACAGATACACGGGCAAACTAGCCCAAACTTTGCATGTAAGGCCGATTCACGTATTTCTTCTATATATATTCTTCAAGCCCATCTTGATCACGGCCCACCTCTGATCCGGTCAAATTCTGGTGATAACAGGTACCTTTATGTCCATCACTTTGGGGGCGGAAACAAAGCTTCTTGATGATATGGTGATAAATTACTCTGAATGGCACACGGAAAGAGCTCCACAAGGTAAGAAGGTAAATTATGTTGAAGAAACCTCCTCTTTGATTGATAAGATTGATACTATAATGTCTATGCTTGTGAATGGTAGATCTAATGTTGATCCTAATAATGTTCCTTTAGCTTCATTGGTTGCCCAAGAAGAGCATGTTGATGTGAACTTCATTAAAATTAATAATTTCAACAACAATGCTTATAGGAATAATTCTGGTAACAACTATAGGCCATATCCTCCTAATAATGGTAATGGTTATGGTAATTCTTATGGTAGATTTGTTTCGCCTAATGAGGAAAAGATGTTAGAAATTGAAAGAGCTACTAAGAGCTTTATGCAATCACAATATGAGAAAAATCAATTTTTTACTAAGACTATGAATGAACAATCTGCCTTGTTGAAAAATATAGGAAATCAACTTGAAAATTTAAATATGGAGATTTCTGGTTTGCAAACTAAGCTTTCGAATGCTGAAAACCGAATCTCATACATGTCTGCGTCACAATCTTCTTTAATTAATAAAATGGCTGCTAAACCTGAGGATAATGATAATAAAATTGTTACTACAGCAAATGCCATCCAAGTTCGAATTAATGAGAATATTAGATTGATGGCTGAATTGCATGCTAGGTGGGAAAGAGAAGAAAACGAAAAATTTGCTAAAGAGAATAATGTAGCTAAAGTTTGGACTATTACCACCACTAGTAATGATAATGCTTCACATGTTGCTACACCCCCTACTATCAATGGTAAAATAATTGGTGTTGGCAATGTTTCTACTCCTAGTGCAAAGCGTGCAAAATTGCCTGAAACTGCTTAAATTGCTAAAACTGCTGAAACTGTTTGTGATAAAACTGCTGAAATTTTTCAAAATATTGGGGACAATGATCCCATTGCTGTAGATCATAATGGTTTAGATTTTGATGATTGTCACATCTCTAAAGTTATAAAGTTCTTACAAAAACTTGCTAAATGTCCCAATGCTAGTGCTATAAATTTGACCTTTACAAAACATATTACAAATGCTCTCATAAAAGCTAGAGAGGAGAAACTAAAACTTGAAACTTCTATTCCTAGGAAGTTAGAAGATGTTTGGGAGCCCATCATTTAGATGAGGGTCAATGATTTTGATTGTAATGCTTTATGTGATCTTGGTGCAAGTATTTCTGTTATGCCTAAGAAAATCTATGATATGCTTGACTTGCCACCATTGAAAAATTGTTATTGGATGTTAATCTTGCTGATAATGCTATAAAGAAACCTTTGGGGAGGATTGATAATGTTCGCATTATGGTTAACAATAACCTTATCCCCGTTGATTTTGTTGTCTTGGATATTGAATGCAATGCATCTTGTCCCATTATATTGGGAAGACCTTTTCTTCGAACTGTTGGTGCTACCATTGATATGAAGGAAGGTAATATTAAATATCAATTTCCTCTCAAGAAAGGTATGGAACACTTCCCTAGAAAGAGAATGAAGTTACCTTATGATTCTATTATTAGAACAAATTATGATGTTGATGCTTCATCTCTCGATAACACTTGATTCACACTTTTTGCGCCTAGCTGAAAGGCGTTAAAGAAAAGCGCTTATGGGAGACAACCCATTATTTTACTTCTGCACTTTTATTTTATATTTGAGCCTTGGAAGTTGTTACTACTGTAGCAACCTCTCCTTATCTTTATTTTATTGCATTGGTGTGCCAAGTAAAGTCTTTGATAGTAAAGTCAATACTAGATTTGGATTACTGCGCAGAAACAGATTTCTTACTGTCACGAAATTGAGCAGTCCCTTCTGTAGGAAATTTAGAAAATATGCCAATTTACGTGCGTGATCCTCAGATATGTACGCAACTTTCATTCAACTAGATTTAGATGTGCGCCTTGGCGCACGACCCCGTGAGACTCATGTATAGATATGAAAATGATACTAATCTTTTAAGGATTTACAAAAATAGCAAATCATAGTAAATTACAAACATTTATATACACTCAGGAAAATATAGTATAGCAATTTATAGTTATTGACCCTGCTGAGAGGCTAAGAGCAAATAAAGCAAGGAAGTGACGCCAAAATCAGCGTCGACATACATAGTGCGTTATCGCATCATGGTATTTAAAAGTGACGACACAAAGGCAATGTAAATCTTGTTAGACTTATATCAACACCACTGAAAATGAAAAGATAAATTAACCAATAGTCAATATGATGATAGAACAAAGAAAATGTAAATCTAATAGGGCTTGCATCACTTAGAGTGAACACCACCACAAATAAAAAGATAAATTAACAAAATAAAGAAACGAAAAAAGTTGAAGATTAACTCAAGTTCAATACAATAAAGATGCACTCATATACCTTGGTGTTACATTTAATTAAGAGAAGTAATCCTTTCTCATTTTCTCCAAATGTTTTTTACATGCATGTTTAAGCCTAACTCCTAGATCTTCCAAGTTAGAAAGTAGATTGTTCCAATAGTCTTGGTAGGAAAAGCTCTGTTTTTTTCCTTTCTCCCTATCGAGAGCTCCTCCACCTCTTTTGAGAGTTACCCGCCGCCCCAGTGTTCATGAATGATTGTGACACCGGGATCCTCTAGACCCACCCTTTAAAAAAAGATTGTTCCAAATTGCATCGACGTGTTTTCGTTCACCGGAACAGATATTGAACACTTTTCCAAGGAATGAAGACGTGTGTCTCACAACAACAAAAACCTTCCCCTAGCAAGCTTACTTGTGGTCTTGTTCACGCAACAAGCACTTAGGGCTTCTCCAATGGGGCGACGCATTTTGGACGCCAAAATATCCACGTGCATTCGTTTGCAACGGTCTAATGGTCGAAATCAACCACACGTCCGTTTGCGTCGGGGTGCCGCCAAGGGCACGATGCATTTTTTATTTTACTTTTTTCAACATAAAACATAATTTAAATTGTGAATAAAGGAAAATAAAAAAAATATAAACTAAAAGGCACATGTAATGCATGCGCCTACTCCTCCTCTTCGTCGAGCACGACGAACTCCGGTATCTGCCACAGCCACTTGGCTACCGGTGGAACATACGCCGGTGCCGCCAGCGGTGGAGGTGGAGCAGCCCACGGATTGAACGCATGTGCCACCGGCTGTGGATGTGGAGGTGGAGCAGCCCACGGACTGAACGCCGATGGTGGAGGTCGAGCAGCCCACGGGCTGAACGACGGAGGTGGAGGTGGCGGTTGCGGGGCCAAGTTCTACAGCGCCCGTTGTAGGGCCTCTTTCCTCCGTGAGGTCCGGCGACATGATGTTGGTGGCGTAACGGGGCAGCGGCGGATGCACCGGTTGGTCCACCTACGACACGAGGAAACCGAGCTTCTCGATCTCCTCGTCGGTTATCGTCGGCGAGAGGTCGAACTGGCGGCCCTCCGCGTTGGCCGCCTGCCATTTGTGGAAGATGCATGTGAAAAGGTCATCTGACTCGTCCTTGGCTTCCTCGTTGTGGTAGGCCAGCGCGTCGTAGTCATCGTCATGTGGAGACGGCTGCAGTTTACGACGACGAGGCGGCGATGGCCTTTTTGGTGCCGCTGTTGGACGCCTCGGAGTCGTGCTTCTTCTTTCCCATGGCGGTGCGGCTGCGTGCGGTGGTAGGGTGGGAGCGGGGGTGTCGGTGGTGTGGCGATGGCAGGGACGATGTCGTTCGACTTTTAAAGGCCGGGCGCGCGCGGGACACGATATCATTGATGGCGGCGTAGAAGTCCAGCCGCCGCCCGCCAGTGCGCGTGCAGAAGAGGAAGCCGTGACATTGATGACGAAGGCTATGAGGCAGACGCGGAAGTGATGACCCGAAGCGGTTACCATGAAAGCGATGCGCTCGGCACAACCCTATGACTCGCTGTCAGGCGGGTCCGTTAGAAAAGCGAGCGGTCACTTGGCACGTTTGCGTAACGTCCACCATAACACATCCAAGACGTAAATATGCGCCGCGTTTGCGTCTCCGCCGGAGACCCGATCATTATGCGTCGGCACTGGACCTGGCTCGTGAAACATTTTAGGACCACGCGGAGGCAAAATAGATTCGTCCATTATCGAGAACGACAAACACGGCCGCGTACAGCAGGTAATCTCGTGCCTAGCCTAGGTGTCTACACGTCGAAGGAAATGACACGAACCTGACCGAACACATCGTTCTTCACGCCAAAGAAATCATTACCTAACACCACAATCCTCGGCCCCCAAGCTCGTTCACCTCCTTGATCGATTGGTGCCAACATCTCATCAGGCACGCTAGTGATTGCTTCCGCGGCAGGAAGCGATGGGGCGACGAGGAGGAGGGCGGTGAGGCGGCTGAACTTCGGGGGGTCGTGGGACGACAAGGAGGAGGCGGCGGCGGAGATCGGGAGGGTGGCGTGCTCCAAGAGAGGACGAAGCAGGTGCTCTGGAGATCTGTGTCGTACTGACGCTCTGTCCATGCTTGTGAACTCGCAGGGAGGGTGGAGGAGGCGCGCGGACGGCAGCGGTCGGAGCGCTGCTCGAGCTCGCCAGAGGAATGCACAGGTCAGTGACTGATTCATACCTTAGCTTAATTAGTTGATGCTGCTGCTGTGAGTGAACTCTCGATGTAGCGATCAAATGTGTGCACGCACTTAGCTATGTTCGCTGCGCACGGAAGTGATGTGGTCCAGCTTGCTTCCTTCATCGGAGTGAAATTCAAGCTGACCGGAATACTGAAATTGATAAACAAGCCTGTAAAAAGATCCCTTCACCATGGCATGCAAAAGTATTTTCTGAAGAATTCCTGAAATTTTCTGTTCGTTTCAGAAGGCACTTCTAGAAAAAGAAAGATTCCAGAAGAATTTCTAAATATGCACAATGTATTTTCCAGCTTTTCAACTTTTGAATTTTTTTTATATCCTCTTGGGTTAGTTAAGCTTGTACAAAATGTCTCCTACTACACTACAACACGATTCTAGTATCATTATTGGTTGGTGTTAGGCAGGCAGGCCACATCGTTAGTACAGTATTCAGTTATCGTGTTACATTGGTGTACCTATTGAGCACTGAAACAAATGCGCAATTTGAAAGAAAGCTAAATATACTGAATGTATACTATTAATCTGAGGGCACACCTGTAGCACTCTACAATACTCACAAGTACAAGAACAGATTGTCGGCCACCAACATAAGACCCTTTTGAGACCCTTTTGGGTGTTTAAGTACATCCCATATAGCACATGCCAAGAGATTGGACTCTAAACCAAATGAATAAATCAGATATATGTATATCCAAGAAAATTCAAATTTGCTACCAAATGTATAACCCGTATACTGGATGAATTACATTACAAATCGCACAAATGTAGTCAAATGCAAGCGATGACCAGATAATACATCTTCCAAAATCAGGAACTACATAATAAAGTGATAAAGCAAAAAAGAGCAAGTAATGGATCGGACATTCAATTTTCAACCTAAGAATGGGTGCCATCAAACTTCTTCATGTTTCTCTCCAATTTAATTACACCACTCATCACATGAAGCATTTTATCTCTGAAGAAAGGAACAATAGTGCAAGACATAAGATACATATTTTATAAAGGAAGACAGTGTAAATTGTAACTGAAGTAACACCCAAACCTTTCTAATAGTTCTTATTTAGGGCAAAGCTAATGAGAATATGGTACATCTAATTCCGGGCACTACATTACTACAACAGAATATAACTAACAATACCTTTCTTTTTTGATACCCTACAAATCTGCATTGCATTAAGCGTTAAAAATATATACTCATTACCAGTTCTAGGAAAGTTGGTGTAAAAGCAGTTTCACAAAATATGATTGTAACTAAGAGGGTGTTCATAACAGCTTTATCAATAGTCATTATCAATAGCTATTTCAGGATACAGAATTAAACCAATGCGAAGAGATATCCATGGACATTCTTTTATTTTGTGATCGGAAGTTAAATTTATTTGGGCAAACAAAGAAATAACATGGGCACATGGCCATACTATTTCAGTTCGACAAACCATTGGTGAAGCAAAAGATAAATAATTTAGGACTTCCTTAGACAATTCATAAGGCAATATAACCTGTACTTCTAGAATCTTCAGCCGCTGCAAATTCTGTAGTTGGGAGGAATTGTGTCGCTCCTTCAATGCCACAGAAGTAAATGAAAGTCATTTTAAAAAGCAAGATGTTACCCAAATCACTTCATTGCTGCAAGTTCATCACAACATCATAACCTGTAAATTTATAGGAACCAAGAATCCATGTTGAAACATATAAAACATCAAGAGGGGTGCATCTGAGAGGACAATTAACTTACAAATTCAAGCTGAGTTGTGAGCATTCTTCCAGGAGCGGTCTGTGGTCGTAGGCATTTACACAAAAAGCTTCTGTACACAGCTGCAACTTCACAACGAAGGGGCAATTGCTGCAGATCGAGGTTGGAGTCAGAAAGAGATGTTCAAGGAAGGATGTGGGGGAAAAAAGCACAACCAATAAGTATTGTGGCCTGCAACCTTCATGGCGACCCATGTCCTCCACTCCAGGTCTGGATGCCGCGATCAAGATTCCTCTGGTCCTATCCTGTGTTATTTTTTTCGAGGGCTCTCCTATCCTGTGTAAGTTGACGCGATGGTAGGCCGCCAGCCACCAGCTTGGCTTGACGTCCCCATCCGTTTGTGTGGCCACAGCTAAGCATCTCCCTCTGGTGCGGCTTGATGGGGACGACAACGCCGCACGGGGCAGAGGCGGTGCTGCTTCCGGTGAGGACGACGACGCAATATCAGGGGTTATGTTGACAAATAACATAACACAGGAAAATATTTTTTAAATTTTTTTGCTCGATATTGTTTTCCATATAGGTAAATATAGTTGAGTAACTCAACTTTGGAGCTAATCATGTGCAGTACGATATAAGGCTGCCGCCAATTTATCCATGTTTTGTATCAACATCCACCGTCACATAAGGATACAAAAAAGATATTGACATATGAGGGTGTATGGTAAAAAATATGCAAGGAGTGCTCAAGTACCGTTGGAATTTCTTTATAACAATGATAAGGAAACAATACACATGAATCTACATTTAAATGGTTCGAATTGAAAAATTAGACATGCTACACTACATTATTTTTTATTGTCCTTCAACCTGGACCTCCTTCCCTAACTGCAAATTCTTATTATTTTTATCATCACAACACTAAATTATAAGATGCAGATTTTTTTAGAAAATGGTGAAACCATACATCTTATTTGGTTGAGGACTTCATTTCTCCCGACCTTCAGTTTCTTCTTGGTATCCAAAAATCTCTCAAACTAAGGTGCATATACACCTGCAGCCGATTGCCAAGAAATACATACTCATCTAAATTCCTCTTTGCAAACCTGCAAGATGACAGCACACTTACATAAATCATATAGTAAATCTGAATCTAACAAAAGAAAAGGGGTTAATGAAGTAGCTTGGGTAAACTATTAGCTCCAGATTTGTTGTCCAAGTCCCAAGCACGTACCACAAAAACTAAACTAAATCATGCCCACAATGGACCAAGAAATAACCCTATATCTTCCTTTGGTTCACAACTTGGGGTAACCTGAGTAAAGCACACAGGGTCTCAGCTACGTACAGGCCCTGCCAGGGCAAGCTTCTACCGGTTGTTGGTACGACATGGGCGCCAAATTTTTAGGATGTTGTTTCTAAGATATTCGGTCTCCCGTGGGGGTAAACAGTCTTGTATGTAGCTTTGACCCTGACATGGGTGCCAAATGCCCAGTATGAATATAAGATATAATTGTCATGAACGATGAAAATAGATCAATTAAGAATTTTCCGCTTAGAAACAATGTTTCTAGTATTTATGAAATTAGATGAAGCATTACTTTACTGTCAAATAATTGGAAGCTTCAACTAAAAATATGCAGCAGCCATGAAACACACTATACAATGAAACTAATAACTCAAGAGAGAAGCAGTGATTTGTACCCTTTCTAGCAAACATGCATATATTGCAAAAGGTAGTTCTTTTTTAGTCTTCATCACCGAGATTAAACCAACTGTACACATCAGAAATTAATGATTAGAAATTGATTGACGATAATGAGTTATAGAGAAAATAGAGATTCAATGTGGCATGCAAGGCAAAGCCAAAGCCAAAGCCAAAGACTCGGACTTTCCCAAACCATAGAAACATTAATGAAAAAAGGCATGGGATATCTTGTTTTAGGGAAAATACAGTCCCAACCCTCAATGAGCTACACAGGAAACCTCTCCAATTACGATGCCAAAGTAACAAAAAAATAAGCTGCAAGCCTGCAACCTGACAGCCGAAATGGGAAAAACATATAGGAGAATTATAAGACTATTTTGATTTATCAGAGATGGTATTACAGCAGAAACATGCAATTCATTTGTATATAAAACTTAGATGCATCAGGAAAATGGTAAAATAGTACACTCTGTGGTCATTCAAATGAACAAAATAATGGTGAACTGAACTCCATACCAGCACAAGTAGGAACTATAGCCAGAAGAACCACTTTTGCATTCCAATCATCCTAAATTTATTTTAAATGATACATATTTGCTAAATTTAGCAAAGAATAAATCCAGCAAAGAAAACAAAGACCTCTTGGAGTGCTTTGCAATACTCAAATAGAGCAGAATGCCTCAGAGCTATTTTAGACTTCGCCTACAAGCTGCAGAGCACACCGAATTTAGTTAATTTGGTAGAGATATATAAAATAATATACCAATGCAAGAACATCGCAATGGCCTGTTGAGCCATTCACATCACCATAACATTTCAATACTTTAGAAAAGGTGACCGACCTGTAATGGAAACAGAGATTCTGGTGGAGCTTGCTTGCAGGTGCCCTGTAATGATCAAGAAGGTAAGTAAGAAATTACGGTTTTCAAAATTAAGCACTGACTTGTCATTTTGTATATCTCAAATTATCATCGTTGAAGCTATTCATCAAGAAAATCAACCAATAAAGGGTGATAATTAGCAGATATTTAGAAGCATTGCGAAGTTTAATGATGTAACTCCACTTCAATCCTTCCTCACAGCTACGAAAGTGCACATCATATGTCATTAATCACTCTCTTAAATCTCACACAATTAGGCTTCAGTGTAAGAAAAATGTACTTCCAATCCACAACAGTGGTAGTAGGCAAAGATTAATAGGTAGACCAGAAAGATATAATCTACCTTGCTGCAACCACAAATAAATCAGGAATAAAAATAGACATACCCCACGGTGTCAGGTGATATATGTATTGTTGGTTAAAGAGCCTCTCCAGCTTGATGGTCAATTCCATCAACACACACAACATATCATTATGCCTGTAGGATGATATAACTAAATATGGTTCTTCTATAAAAAAAACTATGGAAGCTTACCATCGAATTCTTTTGTGCATGCCTTGAGAAGTATATTAACAAACTTACTCCCTAATATGTATCTCCATCTCCGTGATTTATAATAAAAAGGATGAAAAAATACTCGAAATGTCAATGTTTTCATGAAAAAATAGCGAACACTTCAAGTGGAGGAGGATCTCACCTGAAGGTTACGCCATCTGCAGGGGCCAAACAAGAAGAGGAGGATATCATGACGCCATGCAATACTTTTAGTAGAGATATCCATGGCCTCCATCCTTTATTTTTAGCTTGACAATCCTTCATAAAACTATAAAGAAAAAGGAGAACAACGGTGAACAGTACACATCAGTGTCTAGAGCTACCAATCATGTTAAAAGCATAAAGAGTGATCCACTTAATATTACCGCATAAGTATGAAAACTATTAGTTGACATATGGAAGCGAGGAAAAAAGCGGGGTATGTACATTAAACACAAATGTCACCCTGTTAACTCCAGATAAGCTGCCATTTTCTCATAACTGAAATCGGCTTGGAAGGCAAACCCTCTTTGAGACAACGTGAACCAACAGACAGGCCAGACTACAAAAGGCCATGTGGGCATACATGTAAACACGTAGATTTCAAATTCAGAGTTCAAAATCAGTGGATGTTATCTCTGGGAGGAATTTCAGTTTTCCTATGGTATTTAACATATTACTTTCTATATTTTATAAGCACCATAAGCAAAGTAGATCTTGCGAGGATATTTACGGGCTCATGACATACAGTAGTCCTGGGTGGATTGAAATACCAAGTACATTATTGGAAAATGTCCATATGTCTCTGTTTTGTGAATAACTAAACACGCTATTTAGCAAACCACTGAAACAAATCATCAGTTATAACAAACTTTCCGTATAAAAATAACAAGAAAGCTGCGTCAAGAAAGTGTAAAGAGACAAAATGTGAACCAGGAGGTTTACCTGGATGCGCAAGTGGCCTTATTCTAAATGAATTTTCAGATAAGGAAATGAGGAACACCAACTCTGACAATACAAACATAGAGAATCATACATCAAGATAGAAAGGTGGAGTTTAAAAGATATGTAGTTCAAAGCTGATGGTGGAGAGGCAAGGTAAGGATCTCATATACCTACAGAGTGGATATAGAGAGGTCACCCCGACAACTTGACCTGGCCAAGGCCAACCACCTCCACACGCTGCAGGGGACCTCTGCACCTTGCACCGCAACCTTATTTGTTTTCTTCATAGGAAAATGTTGGTCATGCCCATCGGTTTTCATCTTTTTCTTCAGATAAACGTTTTCTCCTCCGATGTCTTCTGCCATATTTAATACTACTGGAATCTGAAATACAGTTAATAAGTAAAATGGAACCATACATCTTTTGACAAAATATGGGAGAATCTACAAGTAATTCCTATGTTGAAGATATCATATGATGCTACTAAAGAACACACATTCACTATTTCTTACCTGGTTTGTAAATTATAAATGATCTGGAAAACCTGAATTGACTTGCAGCATATTCTTGCATTATGGTAATATCCCCTGCCAACACTATTTTTGAGTTCCTTATGGCTGAGATTGATTAGCTTCAAAGTCACCTGTATAAGTATACCAATAATTTGATTTAGCTTTGAAATATCAAACAATCAATTATCTAGTACAGATGTTGGAGAGCACTCACTTTTTGCCTCCTCTTTATCCTGCAGTCGGGTTCTACTTCTTGGTCTCCGCCTCATCTTCCACTTGCAGACCGGAAGCTGAGGACGAAGGTGACGAGGATGGATGTTCGGGATTGTGAGGCGGCGCGCTAGGGTTTTCACCCGCCGGTGCAGCCGCGCCGCCCACCCGATGCAGCGGCCGCTGCTCACCACGGAGTTCCCGCTCGTCAAGCGCTCACCCCATGGCGTTCTTCTGCTGCTCGCCCAGCGAGGCGGACGGCATGTGGAGGAGACTCGCAGGCGGCGTGATGGACTACTCGCCGGCGAGGCCAAGCACAAGATCCGCTGGAGGCGCTATGGGATTTGGAGGAGGGATTTGGAGGAGGATGCAGAGGGATTGGGGAGAGGAGAGAGAGGAGGGGATTGGGGGAGATGAGACAGGAGATGATTGGGGAGAGGAAAGAGTGAGGATTGGAAGAGATGTGGTCGTGGGATTGGGTCTGGAGCTACCCAATTGGGGCCAGCTAGGATTTTCACCCATGCTCACTGAATCCACCCACCCAGACAACTGACAAGATGGTCCATTTAGAAGAAGGGCCCGCGGGCAGTGACAGGTGGGTAGAACCTCACCATTTCATGTCTTGATCTAGTGGGCTGTAAACAAATCTTAACTGAAATGGACGGCTGAGATGCTCCAGTTGACAATATCCTATGGCTGAGAAGCTGAAATCGTTGTGAAGCCCCCTATGGGAGGCATCGTTTATACCTTTAGATTTGGGCATTTTCATCTGAGCAAGTTAAGTGCCCCAGAAAAATTCGTCTTTACGGACTGTTCTGTTTTGACAGATTCTGTCTTTTATTTCGCATTGCCTGTTTTGCTATGTTTGATGGATTTCTTTGTTACATTAACTTTCGGTAGCTTTGTGCAATGTCCATAAGTGTTAATAATGATTATGTCACCTCTGAATATATGAATTTTCAGTTATGCACTAACCCTCTAATGAGTTTGTTTTGAGTTTAGTGTGGAGGAAGTTTTCAAGGGTCAAGAGAGGAGGATGATACAATATGATCAAGAAGAGTGAAAAGTCTAAGCTTGGGGATGACCCTGTGGTTCATCCCTGCATATTTTAAGAAGACTCAAGCATCTAAGCTTGGGGATTCCCAAGGCATCCCTTCTTCATCGACAACTTATCAGGTCACCTCTAGTGAAACTATATTTTTATTCCGTCACATCTTATGTGCTTTACTTGGAGCGTCTGTTTGTTTTTGTTTTTGTTTTTGTTTGAATAAAATCGGATCCTAGAATTCTTTGTTTGGGAGAGAGACACGCTCTGCTATTTTGTATGAACACATATGTTCTTAGCTTTATTCTTAATGTTCATGGCGAAGGTTGAAAGTGCTTCGTTCATTGTTATATGGTTGGAAACAGAAAATGCTGCATGTGGTAATTGGTATAATGTCTTGAATAATTTGATACTTGGCAATTGTTGTGCTCATATAGATCATGTTTAAGCTCTTGCATCATGTACTTTGCACCTATTAATGAAAAACTACATAGAGCTTGTTAAAATTTGGTTTGCATGATTAGTTTCTCTAGAGTCTAGATATTTGCTGGTTAAGGTGTTTGAACAACAAGGAGACGATGTAAAGTATTATAATGCTTGCAATATGTTCATATGTAAGCTTTGCTGCACCGTTTTATACTTTAGTTTGCTTCAAACAACCTTGCTAGCCTAGCCTTGTATTGAGAGGGAATTCTTCTCGTGCATCCAAATCCTTGAGCCAAAAACTATGCCATTTGTGTCCACCATACATACCTACTACATGGTATTTATCTGCCATTCCAAAGTAAATTACTTGAGTGCTACCTTTAAAAATTCTATCCTTTGTCTTTGCAATATATAGCTCATGGGAAAATAGCCTTAAAACTATTGTGGTGAAGAATATGTAGCTATGTATCTTATTTCTTAATAAGTTGCTTGTTGAGCGGTAACCATGTTTACGGGGACGCCATCAACTATTACACCATTGTTGAATATCATGTGAGTTGCTATGCATGTTCGTCTTGTCTGAAGTAAGGGCGATTTTCATGATCAAATGGTTTGAGTATGCATATTGTTAGAGAAGAACATTGGGCCGCTAACTAAAGCCATGAATCATGGTGGAAGTTTCAGTTTGGACAATTAATCCTCAATCTCTTATGAGAATATTATCTGTTGTTGAATGCTGATGCATTAAAAGAGGAGTCCATTATATGTTATCTATGTTGTCCCGGTATGGATGTCTAAGTTGAGAATAATCAAAAAACAGAAATCAAATGCGATCTTTCTCCTTAGACCTTTGTACAGGCGGCATAGAGGTACCCCTTTGTGACACTTGGTTGAAACATATGTTATGCAATGATAATTAATGTTAATCCAAGCTAATTAGGACAAGGTGCGAGCACTATTGGTAATCTATGCATGAGGCTTGCAACTTATAGGATATCTTATACATAACACATATGATTTATTAGTACCATTGACAAAATTGTTTCTATGTTTTCAAAATGAAAAGCTCTAGCACAAAAATAGTAATCCATGCTTCCCTCTGCGAAGGGTCATTCTTCTACTTTATTGTTGAGTCAGTTTACCTATTCTTTCTATCTTAGAAGCAAACACTTGTGTGAACTGTGTGCATTGATTCTTACATGTTTACCTATTGCACTTGTTATATTACTTTGTGTTGACAATTATCCATGAGATATACATGTTGAAGTTGAAAGCAACTATTGAAACTATATCTTCCTTTGTGTTGCTTCAAAGCTTTGTACTAAGAATTTATTGCTTTATGAGTTAACTCTTATGCAAGTCTTATTGATGCTTGTCTTGAAAGTACTATTCATGAAAAGTCTTTGCTATATGATTCAATTGTTTACTCACTGTCTTTACCATTGCTTCGAATCGCTGCATTCATCTCATATGCTTTACAATAGTATTGATCAAGATTATGATAGCATGTCACTTGAGAAATTATCCTTGTTATCGTTTACCTACTCGAGGGCGAGTAGGAACTAAGCTTGGGAATGCTTGATACGTCCCAAACGTATCTATAATTTCTTATGTTCCATGCTACTTTTATGATGATACTCACATGTTTTATACACACTTTATGTCATTATTATGCATTTTCCGGCACTAACCTATTGACGAGATGCCGAAGAGCCGATTAATGTTTTCTGCTGTTTTTGGTTTCGGAAATCCTACAAAGGAAATATTCTCGGAATTGGACGAAATCAACGCCCAGGGTCTTATTTTTCCACGAAGCTTCCAGAAGACCGAAAGGGAAACGAAGTGGGGCGACGGGGCGCCGACACCATAGGCCCGCGCAGCCTGGGTGGGGCCCGCGCCGCCCTATGGTGTGGGGCCCCTGTCAGCCATCCGACTCCGCCCTTCCGCCTACTTAAAGCCTTCGTCGCGAATACCCCATTACCGAGAGCCACGATACGGAAAACCTTCCAGAGACGCCGCCGCCAATCCCATCTCGGGGGATTCAGGAGATCGCCTCCGGCACCCTGCCGGAGAGGGGAATCATCTCCCGGAGGTCTCTTCATCACCATGATCGCCTACGGATCGATGTGTGAGTAGTTCACCCCTGCACTATGAGTCCATAGCAGTAGCTAGATGGTTGTCTTCTCCTCATTGTGCTATCATGTTAGATCTTGTGAGCTGCCTATCATGATCAAGATCATCTATTTGTAATGCTACATGTTGTGTTTGTTGGGATCCGATGAATATGGAATACTATGTCAAGTTGATTATCAATCTATCATAAATGTTGTTTATGTTCTTGCATGCTCTCCGTTGCTAGTAGAGGCTCTGGCCAAGTTGATACTTGTAAATGTCCCCGTTTTGAACCAAACCGGGACCAATGGGGGGCATTGGTCCCGGTTCATCATGAAAACCCTTTAGTCCCGGTTCGTTTGGACCCTTTAGTCCCCCTTCGTATTACGAACCGGGACTAAAGGGTGGTCTATGGGGCAAAAGTCTTTAGTCCCGGTTCGTATTACCAACAGGGACTAAAGGTCTACCCTTTAGTCCCGGTTTGTAATACGAAGGGGGGCTAAAGGGTTTTTGCCTCCCCATGCACCTCCCCCCCCCCCCCCCCCCGGGGATCGCCTTTTTTAATACTGTAAAATATAAAAGAAAATGATAGAAAATTCAAAAAATAAAATATTTTCAGATTCTTGTATGTTATGCAACCTACTATTAGGGAAAATTAACAAATTTCAGTTTTCATTTTTTTTGCAAAAAAGGTTTGAAAAATGGTAAAACCGCATTAACTTTTGCATACGACGTCGAAAAAAACGTGTAATATATCAAAATCATCGTGGGAAAAAGTTACATCTGAATTCACCAGGGTTTACCCGGTTAGCCAATTTTTAGATACTCAAAATTCCAAATGAAAATATGAAAGCACGAAGATTTTAGTTTTTGCCAGAAATTCGGAATTTTATATTTTACATTTTTTAAAATAATAATTACATCATGCATAAAGATTACTATTACTTAACCATAAAGTTAGCCAATTTTTAGATTTTCAAATTTTCAAGTTTGGCAAAAAAAATATTAAAAAATAATAAATTAAAAAACTATTATAATACAAATTAAAAAAATTAAAATTATAATACCATTACCACAACATGTTATTACGTCATTAGTTTTGTTTATTAAAATAATTATTTGTAATTCGAATAATAAACAAGTGTGACATCGACCAACATGTTAATAGGATTGATATGATACTAGTATCACAACATGCGCGCGAAGCACTTGGAAGCGGGATGGGAAAGGAACTTGGAAGTTAAGCGTGCTAGTCTTTGGAGTAGTGGGAGGATGGGTGACCGAGCGGGAAGTTGGACCACAGGTAAGTAATTTTACTATTGATTAAGCGTAGTTAGAGATTAAGTGTAGTTAGAAACTAAACTAGTTAAATAACTGAAATACTAGAAATTCTGAAAAAATAGAAAAAAAAGAGGAGCGAAAAATAATTGGACATAACCAAATGGATTAAAAAAATAACGAATTTGGAAACCGGGACTAAAGGCCCAAACGAACCGGGATTACAGGCCCGTTTTCCACTAGTGGGAGTATTTATGCTCGATAATGGGTTCATGCCTCCATTGAATCTGGGACAGTGACAGAAAGTTCTAAGGTTGTGGATGTGCTGTTGCCACTAGGGATAAAACATCAATGCTTTGTCTAAGGATATTTGTGTTGATTACATTACGCACCATACTTAATGCAATTGTTTGTTGTTTGCAACTTAATACTTGGAAGGGGTTCGGATGATAACCTGAAGGTGGACTTTTTAGGCATAGATGCATGCTTGGATAGCGGTCTATGTACTTTGTCGTAATGCTACGATTAAATCTCATAGTACTCATCGTGATATATGTATGTGCATTGTTATGCCTTCTTTATTTGTCAATTGCCCAAGCTGTAATTTGTTCACCCAACATGCTATTTCTTATCGGAGAGACACCACTAGTGAGATCGTGGACCCCGGTCCATTCTTTACATACTGAAATACAATCTACGCAAACTCGTTCTTTCTTGTTCTTCGCAAACAAACATCATCTTCCACACTATGCATCTAATCCTTTGTTTACGGCAAGCCGGTGAGATTGACAACCTCAGCTGTTACGTTGGGGCAAAGTACTTTGATTGTGTTGTGCAAGTTCCACGTTGGCGCCGGAATCCCTGGTGTTGCGCCGCACTACACTCCGCCACCAACAACCTTCACGTGCTCCTTGACTCCTACTGGTTCGATAACCTTGGTTTCTTACTGAGGGAAAACTTGCTGCTGTACGCATCACACCTTCCTCTTGGGGTTCCCAACGGACGTGTGCTTCACGCGTATCACCGCCCTCCTCTCCAGCGAGCGTCTTCGCCATCGCCGTTTCTGGCATGCCTCCGAAGAAGAAGGCAAATGCGAAGGGGCCTACGAAGCCGCGCAAGGTTACCTTGAACGAGAAGTCGGTGCACATGCCGTAGGAGGAGTGGGCCGCCAAGAGGCGTCGTTGCACCGTTGTGACGGCGGCGGAAAGAGGCGGCATCATGCTAGCCATGCGAACAGGTGGCGGCAGCGGAGGTGGCAACGATGCAGGTATTCCTTAGTCTTGGCAGGACGCATCAGTAATCTAAAGCGGTGAGCGGGAATTATGGAAAAATTGTGCGTTGGAGCTCCTCTCCCTCGTCGTCGGCGTTCTTCACGGAACCGTAGTTCTTGTCGCAGATGGACGACCGTGTCCAGTACAATTCTGCCAGAGCGATGTGATCGTCGATCTGAACGCCCCATTCTCCTGGTGACCGCCCCAGGACATTGCGGCTATGGGCTTGACTTCAACAACAACTACACCGAATCGCCGAACATGTGTCGCGCGTCTAGTAATGGCGGTGGCCACTGTGAATTGGTAGGTGCTCAACGCCTTTGAAATGTACAAGAGTGAGGAGAGCAAAGACTTCACCTTCATGTGTTGCTTTAGAAAGCTTGAAGGTTGCAAGAAATGGGACCATGTACGACTCACTCTCAACCACAAGTAAAATGGCAAAAGTGGATTGATGACCTCCGCGTCAGCCTCAGCGGGGCGCCTGATGGCGTGTAAGGCACACGTCCGTTGGGAACCCCAAGAGGAAGGTGTGATGCGTACAACAGCAAGTTTTCCCTCAGTAAGAAACCAAGGTTATCGAACCAGTAGGAGTCAAGGAAGCACGTGAAGGTTGTTGGTGGCGGAGTGTAGTGCGGCGCAACACCTAGGATTCCGGCGCCAACGTGGAACCTGCACAACACAATCAAAGTACTTTGCCCCAACGTAACGGTGAGGTTGTCAATCTCACCGGCTTGCTGTAAACAAAGGATTAAACGTATTGTGTGGAAGATGATGATTGTTTGCGAAGAACAGTAAAGAACAAGTATTGCAGTAGATTGTATTTCAGATGTAAAGAATTGGACCGGGGTCCACAATTCACTAGTGGTGTCTCTCCCATAACATAAACGCATGTTGGGTGAACAAATTACAGTTGGGCAATTGACAAATAAAGAAGGCATAACAATGCACATACATATATCATGATGAGTACTATGAGATTTAATCAGGGCATTACGACAAAGTACATAGACCGCCATCCAGCATGCATCTATGCCTAAAAAGTCCACCTTCGAGGTTATCATCCGAACCCCTTCCGATATTAAGTTGCAAACAACGGACAATTGCATTAAGTATGGTGCGTAATGTAATCAACACAAATATCCTTAGACAAAGCGTCGATGTTTTATCCCTAGTGGCAACAGCACATCCACAACCTTAGAACTTTCTCACATCGTCCCAGATTCAATGGAGGCATGAACCCACTATCGAGCATAAATACTCCCTCTTGGAGTCACAAGTATCAACTTGGCCGAGCCTCTACTAGCAACGAAGAGCATGCAAGAACATAAACAACACATATATGATAGATTGATAATCAACTTGACATAGTATTCAATATTCATCGGATCCCAACAAACACAACATGTAGCATTACAAATAGATGATCTTGATCATGATAGGCAGCTCACAAGATCTAACATGATAGCACAATGAGGAGAAGACAACCATCTAGCTACTGCTATGGACCCATAGTCCAGGGGTGAACTACTCACACATCGATCCGGAGGCGATCATGGCGATGAAGAGCCCTCCGGGAGAAGATTCCCCTCTCCGGCAGGGTCCCGGAGGCGATCTCCTGAATCCCCCGAGATGGGATTGGCGGCGGCGGCGTCTCTGGAAGGTTTTCCGTATCGTGGCTCTCGGTACTGGAGTTATTATCGACGAAGGCTTCTTATAGGCGGAGAGGTAGGTTTAGGGGCGACGCGAGGGACCCACACAACAGGGCCGCGCGGCCAGGGGCTGGGCCGCGCTGCCCTGGCGTGTCGCCGCCTCGTCGCCCCACTTCGTTTCCCTTTCGGACTTCTGGAAGCTTCGTGGAAAAATAAGATCCTGGGCGTTGATTTCGTCCAATTCCGAGAATATTTCCTTACTAGGATTTACTGAAACCAAAAACAGCGAGAAAACAGCAAGCGGCTCTTCGGCATCTCGTCAATAGGTTAGTGCCGGAAAATGCATAATAATGACATATAATGTGTATAAAACATGTGAGTATCATCATAAAAGTAGCATGGAACATAAGAAATTATAGATACGTTTGGGACGTATCAAGCATCCACAAGCTTAGTTCCTACTCGCCTTCGAGTAGGTAAACGATAACAAAGATAATTTCTGAAGTGACATGCTATCATAATCTTGATCATACTATTGTAAAGCATATGAGATGAATGCAGTGATTCGAAGCAATGGTGAAGATAATGAGTAAACAAATGAATCATATAGCAAAGACTTTTCATGAATAGTACTTTCAAGACAAGCATCAATAAGACTTGCATAAGAGTTACTCATAAAGCAATAGATTCAAAGTAAAGACATTGAAGCAACACAAAGGAAGATATAAGTTTCAGCAGTTGCTTTCAACTTCAACATGTATATCTCATGGATAATTGTCAACACAATGTAATATAACAAGTGCAATAGGTAAACATGTAAGAATCAATGCACACGAGTTGATACAAGTGTTTGCTTCGAGATAGAAAGAATAGGTAAACTGACTCAACAATAAAGTAGAAGATTGGCCCTTCGCAGAGAGGAAGCATGGATTACTATATTTGTGCTAGAGCTTTTCATTTTGAAAACATAGAAACAATTTTGTCAACGGTAGTAATAAAGCATATGTGTTATGTATAAGATATCCTATAAGTTGCAAGCCTCATGCATAGTATAACAATAGTGCTCGCACCTTGTCCTAATTAGCTTGGATTAACATGGATTATCATAGCATAGCATATGTTTCAATCAAGTGTCACAAAGGGGTACCTCTATGCCGCCTGTACAAAGGTCTAAGGAGAAAGTTCGCATTGGATTTCTCGCTTTTGATTATTCTCAGCTTAGACATCCATACCGGGACAACATAGACAACGAGATAATGGACTCCTCTTTAATGCATAAGCATTCAACAACGAGTTAAAATTCTCATAAGAGATTGAGGATTAATGTCCAAGCTGAAACTTCCACCATGGATCATGGCTTTAGTTAGCGGCCCAATGTTCTTCTCTAACAATATGCATACTCAAACCATTTGATCATGAAAATCGCCCTTACTTCGGACAAGACGAACATGCATAGCAACTCACATGATATTCAACAAAGGTAAAAGTTGATGGCGTCCCCGAAACATGGTTACCGCTCAACAAGCAACTTATTAAGAAATAAGACACAAAAGTACATATTCTTCACCACAATAGTTTTTAAGGCTATTTTTCCCATGAGCTATATATTGCAAAGACAAAGGATAGAATTTTAAAGGTAGCACTCAAGTAATGTACTTTGGAATGGCGGATAAATACCATGTAGTAGGTAGGTATGGTGGACACAAATGGCATGGTTATTGGCTCAAGGATTTGGATGCACGAGAAGAATTCCTCTCAATACAAGGCTAGGCTAGCAAGGTTGTTTGAAGCAAACTCAAGTATAAAACGGTGCAGCAAGACTCACATATGAACATATTGTAAGCATTATAAGACTTTGCATCGTCTCCTTGTTGTTCAAACACCTTAACGAGAAAATATCTAGACTCTAGAGACCAATCATGCAAACCAAATTTTAACAAGCTCTATGTAGTTCTTCATTAATGGGTGCAAAGTACATGATGCAAGAGCTTAAACATGATCTATATGAGCACAACAATTGCCAAGTATCAAATTATTCAAGACATTATACCATTTTCCGTTTCCAACCATATAACAATGAATGAAGTAGTTCAACTTTCGCAATGAACATTAAGAATAAAGCTAAGAACATATGTGTTCATACGAAACAGCGGAGCGTGTCTCTCTCCCAAACAAAGAATGCTAGGATCCGATTTTATTCAGGCAAAAACAAAAACAAAAACAAACAGACGCTCCAAGTAAAGCACATAAGATGTGACGGAATAAAAATATAGTTTCACTAGAGGTGACCTGATAAGTTACCGATGAAGAAGGGATGCCTTGGGCATCCCCAAGCTTAGATGCTTGAGTATTCTTAAAATATGCAGGGATGAACCACGGGGGCATCCCCAAGCTTAGACTTTTCACTCTTCTTGATCATATTGTATCATCCTCCTCTCTTGACCCTTGAAAACTTCCTCCACACCAAACTCAAAACAATCTCATTAGAGAGTGAGTGCATAATTGAAAATTCATATATTCAGAGGTGACATAATCATTCTTAACACTTATGGACATTACACAAAGCTACTGAAAGTTGATGGAACAAAGAAATCCATCAAACATAGCAAAACAGGCAATGCGAAATAAAAGGCAGAATTTGTCAAAACAGAACACTCCGTAAAGACGAATTTTTTAGAGGCACCAGACTTGCTCAGATGAAAATGCCCAAATTGAATGAAAGTTGCGTACATATCTGAGGATCACGCACGTAAATTGGCAGATTTTTCTAGATTTTCTACAGCAGGGGCGGCTCAATTTCGTGACAGCAAGAAATCTGTTCCTGCGCAGTAATCCAAATCTAGTATTGACTTTACTATCAAAGACTTACTTGGCACAACAATGCAATAAAATAAAGATAAGGAGAGGTTGCTACAGTAGTAACAACTTCCAAGACTCAAATATAAAATAAAGTGCAGAAGTAAAATAATGGGTTGTCTCCCATAAGCGTTTTTCTTTAACGCATTTCAGCTAGGCGCAGAAAGTGTATATCAAGTAACATCAAGAGACGAAGCATCAACATCATAGTTTGTTCTAATAATAGAATCATAAGGTAAATTCATTCTTTTTCTAGGGAATATTTAATATTACCTTCCTTCATATCAATGGTAGCACCAACAGTTCGAAGAAAAGGTCTTCCCAATATAATGGGACAAGATGCATTGCATTCAATATCCAAGACAACAAAATTAACGGGGACAAGGTTATTCTTAACCATAATACGAACATTATCAATCCTCCCCAAAGGTTTCTTTATAGCATTATCACCAAGATTAACATCCAAATAACAATTTTTCAATGGTGGCAAGTCAAGCATATCATAAATTTTCTTAGGCATAACAGAAATACTTGCACCAAGATCACATAAAGCATTACAATCAAAATCATTGACCCTCATCTTAATGATGGGCTCCCAACCATCTTCTAACTTCCTAGGAATAGAAGTTTCAAGTTTTAGTTTCTCTTCTCTAGCTTTTATGAGAGCATTTGTAATATGTTCTGTAAAGGCCAAATTTATAGCACTAGCATTGGGACTTTTAGCAAGTTTTTGTAAGAACTTTATAACTTCAGAGATGTGACAATCATCAAAATCTAAACCATTATGATCTACATCAATGAGATCATTGTCCCCAATATTTTGAAAAATTTCAGCAGTTCTATCACAAACAGTTTCAGCAGTTTTAGCAGTTTCAGGCAATTTTGCACGCTTTGCACTAGGAGTAGAAACATTGCCAGCACCAATTATTTTACCATTGATAGTAGGGGGTGTAGCAACATGTGAAGCATTATCATTACTAGTGGTGGTAATAGTCCAAACTTTAGCTACATTATTCTCTTTAGCTAGTTTTTCGTTTTCTTCTCTTTCCCACCTAGCATGCAATTCGGCCATCAATCTAATATTCTCATTAATTCGAACTTGGATGGCGTTTGCTGTAGTAACAATTTTATTATCAATATCCTTATTAGGCATAACTTTCAATTTTAAAAGATCAACATCAGAGGCAAGACTATCAACCTTAGAAGCAAGAATATCAATTTTATCAAGCTTTTCCTCAACAGATTTGTTAAATGCAGTTTGTGTACTAATAAATTCTTTAAGCATGGCTTCAAGACCAGGGGGTACACTCCTATTATTGTTGTAAGAATTCCCATAAGAATTACCATAACTATTACCATTAGCAGAAGGATATAGCCTATAGTTGTTACCAGAATTATTTCTATAAGCATTGTTGTTGAAATTATTACTTCTAATGAAGTTCACATCAACATGTTCTTCTTGGGCAACCAATGAAGCTAAAGGAACATTATTAGGATCAACATTAGATCTACCATTCACAAGTATAGACATAATAGCATCAATCTTATCACTCAAGGAGGAGGTTTCTTCAACAGAATTTACCTTCTTACCTTGTGGAGCTCTTTCCGTGTGCCATTCAGAGTAATTTGTCATCATATCATCAAGATGCTTTGTTGCCGCACCCAAAGTAATGGACATAAAGGTACCTCCAGCAGCTGAATCCAATAGGTTCCGCGAAGAAAAATTCAATCATGCGTAAAAGGTTTGGATGATCATCCAAGTAGTCAGTCCATGGGTAGGGCAATTCTTCACCAAAGATTTCATTCTCTCCCATGCTTGAGCAACATGTTCATTATCTAATTGCTTAAAATTCATTATGCTACTTCTCAAAGATATAATTTTAGCGGGAGGATAATATCTACCAATAAAAGCATCTTTACATTTAGTCCATGAATCAATACTATTTCTAGGCGAGAGATAGCAACCAATCTTTAGCTCTTCCTCTTAAGGAGAAAGGAAACAATTTTAATTTTATAATGTCACCATCTACATCCTTATACTTTTGCATTTCACATAATTCAACAAAATTATTAAGATGGGCAGCAGCATTATCAGAACTAACACCAGAAAATTGCTCTCTCATAACAAGATTTAGTAAAGCAGGTTTAATTTCAAAGAATTCTGCTGCAGTAGCAGGTGGAGCAATAGGTGTGCATAAGAAATCATTATTATTCGTGCTAGTGAAGTCACACAACTTAGTATTCTTAACAGTACCCATTTTAGCAGTAGTAAATAAAGCAAACTAAATAAAGTAAATGCAAGTAACTAATTTTTTTGTGTTTTTAATATGGAGAACAAGACAGTAAATAAAGTAAAGCTAGCAACTAATTTTTTTTGTGTTTTTGATATAAGAAGCAAACAAAGCAGTAAATAAAGTAAAGTAAAGCAAGACAAAAAGTAAAGAGATTGGATGTGGGAAACTCCCCTTGCAGCGTGTCTTGATCTCCCCGGCAACGGCGCCAGAAAATATGCTTGATGGCGTGTAAGGCACACGTCCGTTGGAAACCCCAAGAGGAAGGTGTGATGCGCACAGCAGATAGTTTTCCCTCAGTAAGAAACCAAGGTTATCGAACCAGTAGGAGTCAAGGAAGCACGTGAAGGTTGTTGGTGGCGGAGTGTAGTGCGGCGCAACACCAGGGATTCCGACGCCAACGTGAAACCTGCACAACACAATCAAAGTACTTTGCCCCAACGTAACAGTGAGGTTTTCAATCTCACCGGCTTGCTGTAAACAAAGGATTAAACGTATTGTGTGGAAGATGATGATTGTTTGCGAAGAACAGTAAAGAACAAGTATTGCAGTAGATTGTATTTCAGATGTAAAGAATTGGACCGGGGTCCACAGTTCACTAGTGGTGTCTCTCCCATAAGATAAACGCATGTTGGGTGAACAAATTACAGTTGGGCAATTGACAAATAAAGAAGGCATAACAATGCACATACATATACCATGATGAGTACTATGAGATTTAATCAGGGCATTACGACAAAGTACATATACCGCCATCCAGCATGCATCTATGGCTAAAAAGTCCACCTTCAGGTTATCATCCGAACCCCTTCCAGTATTAAGTTGCAAACAACAGACAATTGCATTAAGTATGGTGCGTAATGTAATCAACACAAATATCCTTAGACAAAGCATCGATGTTTTATCCCTAGTGGCAACAGCACATCCACAACCTTAGAACTTTTTGTCACTGTCCCAGATTCAATGGAGGCATGAACCCACTATCGAGCATAAATACTCCCTCTTGGAGTCACAAGTATCAACTTGGCCAGAGCCTCTACTAGCAACGGAGAGCATGGAAGAACATAAACAACACATATATGATAGATTGATAATCAACTTGACATAGTATTCAATATTCATCGGATCCCAACAAACACAACATGTAGCATTACAAATAGATGATCTTGATCATGATAGGAAGCTCACAAGATCTAACATGATAGCACAATGAGGAGAAGACAACCATCTAGCTACTGCTATGGACCCATAGTCCAGGGGTGAACTACTCACACATCGATCCGGAGGCGATCATGGCGATGAAGAGCCCTCCGGGAGATGATTCCCCTCTCGGCGGGGTGCCGGAGGCGATCTCTGAATCCCCGAGATGGGATTGGCGGCGGCGGCGTCTCGGAAGGTTTTCCGTATCGTGGCTCTCGATGCGGAGTTATTATCGACGAAGGCTTCTTATAGGCGGAGAGGTAGGTTTAGGGGCGACGCGAGGGACCCACACAACAGGGCCGCGCGGCCAGGGGCTGGGCCTCGCCGCCCTGGCGTGTCGCCGCCTCGTCGCACCACTTCGTTTCCCTTTCGGACTTTTGGAAGCTTCGTGGAAAAATAAGATCCTGGGCGTTGATTTCGTCCAATTCCGAGAATATTTCCTTACTAGGATTTCTGAAACCAAAAACAGCAGAAAACAGCAACTGGCTCTTCGGCATCTCGTTAATAGGTTAGTGCCGGAAAATGCGTAATAATGACATATAATGTGTATAAAACATGTGAGTATCATCATAAAAGTAGCATGGAACATAAGAAATTATAGATACGTTTGGGACGTATCAGCGCCCCATTGGCAACAAGAAGACGAAGGCCGAGAGGAGTGGGGCGACGGCATGGCTGCCATTGATGTCTCCATCGAGAAGATGGTGTCCTTCTTCACCGTCGAGAACAAGGATAGGGATCGATGAGAGGGGCGCCGCCATGTGGAAGGCCACGATGGACAAGCAAGACATCAAGATTGGCCTCGAGAGGGAGAAGTTGGAGGCCGCTAGGATGGAAGCCCAGGCCAGCATGATGAAGGCCACAAATAAAGCATCCAACATCACATTGGCCAAGATGACGCAAGAAGCAAAGATCTTGTGATGAGGACATCCCTATCGAACCACTACCTCCGTCATTGCAAGATGAAGAATATGTTGCTGTGAAACTCAAGTCCAGTGAAATCAGAATTGGACCTATGACAAGAGCTCATGCGAAACTACTAAAACAACATGTGAACTTGTTCTTAAACGATACTTTAATTGATGAGAATTTTATACTACCTAAATCCTTTGACTTGTGTATAATCAGGTACGAGGATAAAGGAAGCATCACAAGAGGAGGAGGAGGAGAACAGCTGGACATGGTGCTGGACATGAAGACACCTCATGGACGCGCGAGGGATGAGAGGGAGGCATGCGCGAAGGAGGAAGATGAAGTCCAGGCCGACGCTATGCCTGGCGCGACCGGCCCCCATGCCGGCCGGCCTGGCCCCACGCTCAGCCAAACCGGCTCCTACGCCAGATGAGCCCGGCGCCCGCCAGCTCCTGGACCGGTGCCATCCGGATGGGTATACTGAGAGCCCCGCCCCTTGCCTCGGTCGTAGCCCGGTCCCTGGCCTGGTTCAAATCGGACCGTCCGGCCCCTGGCCCGGTCGACCGGCCCCCAGGTCGGCCATGTCTGAGTTAGTCTCGACCATATCCCGATCGGGGTCGGTTATTATTGTTGTTGTTTCGGTCGTCCTGAACCCCTATATAAGTGCCCAGGACGCCCCCATAATAGGTTTAGACCATGTTTAAGATTAACCCTAGTTCATAGTTGATTGCTTTGCAACTCTATTGAATCTATACACCAATTCGCATCGATCTGGTGTTTTGCTACTGAAAGTTTTGTGTGATCTGTTGTTCCATTGGGAATTAGACGGTTGCAATTTACCGCTTCGTGGTCGGCGGCTAAGTGCGCAAGTGTGTGAAGTTGCGAATATCTTGCAGGGTTGAGAGTTGTTGCATTGGCGACAGGAATCAATCGAGAGATTTCGTCGGCGTCATACAAGTTATCTACACCTCCTCATCGTGTTATCTCCGATGTGTTCATCGTGTGTTCATCACCACCACCGTGCTTACTGAGAAGATCGGGCAACCCCTTATCATCTTGGTATCAGATTTCAGCGTTTTATCGGTAAGCCATCCACAATCCACCCCATAGTTGAGTTGTGAGTGTTTCCTATCCAGAAAAAGCCAAAAAAAACTTAGGGTTAGGGTTTACCATAGCCTTAGATTGCATCAAATTCGAGTTTTAGTTGTTTTTCATAGTGTTTTTGCGTATCTTTTTTTTCCATCTAGTGGATTGTCTAGGGTTTGAGTGTAGCTATCATCTTGTTTGCAGTTTTTGTTGCTCCGTGTCCACATAACGTACAGTTTGCTTATTCTCAACCGTAGACAGAGCCTTTCGATATACGTGACTAGGATCTTTCCCACAAGAGACTAGTTTTACCGCTTGACAGGCTGCTCCTTAGGTTTTTGGTGCTTTGCAATTTCTGTTGGCTGTGTTACAAAGAGTAGAGTCATAAAATAAAATAAAAGGGAAAATTGAAAAGAAGCAAAAAGAGCTACAAGTGATGCGTGTGATAAAAAGAAAAAAAAAGTAAAGTGCTAGTAAGATGAAGTGAAGACCTAGTTTAGTTTTCTGCACCCGTAGTTGAGCAATCTTGTGACTGTCCCGTTGAGCTTTGTTAGTGTCTCTCGAGTGCGTTGCAACCTTTTCATCCATATAGTTGCATTACCACATTTATCGCCTTGTGTGAGTATCATTGGTTGTTCTACGGTTAGATTGTTATTGGTGCAAATACATAGCTGACCTACAGCCCCACATATATCCTGCTTTATCGTCTGATTGTTCTTATACCCTTGATATTCGCTTCGCTACATCCATGCACTAGTTCATCAATCCAATTTGGTAAGCATACTAATTCACTTTGGAGCGGTAATATTTACATTTTCTTATCAGTTTTGAGTGAGTTGTGAGAGTACCACCACATATTTTTGTACTAGTGCACTAATCTACTAACCATGTCTTCTAGTGATGTTAAACTTGTTAATCAGAAATAGAAGGATGGAGCGATATTGTTTTGGAGGGAGTATGAAGCTCTTCGCAATGCGATTGAGAAGGTCACCAAGAATCTTGACACTACGTACTAATGAGACCGTCAATACAATTCAAGAACAAATGACAGATATTCAGCGTTCTCTTCAAGCGGCGCATGGAGGAGCTATGGCGGAGGGAAGGCGACGACGGGGCAGGACCGTCGAGTGCACCGCCGGACGGTCAGTAGGCTAGGATTTAGATGAAATCTAGCCGTTTTCTTTCAAACTTTGTAATATATAATTAAATTTGAATGAAAATCTTTATTTTCGTGTACTAATATTCATTTAGGGAAAAAACGTTTGGGGAACGCGATTGGAAAGTGACGTCCCCTAAATAAGACACGAACAAAACACATCCCAAACGCTCAATTCGACGCCGTTTGCGGAATGATTTGGGAGACGCGACTCGAGATACTCTTAGAATCCACCGACGAAGGGCTGCTCTAACAGGCAAGCTTCCCTTGTAGATGCCCTAGATCGTGGAGTAGCAATTTTCTGTCGGGGTGATAGAGCAACGATATAGAGATGCGCGATGAATAATAGGAGTGCAGGCGTGCAGCCAACGGCCAACGCTACTGGAGGGAGTTCCGATGCTTGGTCTAGCTAGCTGCAGGCCTAGAAGTAGCCATGGCCCACGGGTGGTTTTACTACAAACGGAAACCGGTCCTGATCCGGCGGTGGTCGCTGCGGCGAAGCGGCGGCTGGCTCCGGTTCCGAGTCCCGATGCAGTGAGGTCGCGGTCACGGGCGAGCGGCGACGGTGGTTTGTTGCTTCGGTTTGGCACGCGTGGAGAGGTACGTACCCGGGCGCGCGCCTCACCGGGGCCGGTGCCACTCGGCGCAGCGTCAACTCGGAAAGCGGCCATGTGGTACTGGTGGCGTGGCACGCATGCGCGGACGACCCTGCAAGTGTTGACACTCCACACGATCGATACGATCGATTTCGTCTTTGGTTGCTTTCGGTTTAGACGGGCTGATGATTGGATTGGATCTGATTTGGGCAGCCATCGTTGACCTCATGTTAGTGAGCTGAAATGGCAACAGATTCCGAATGCATCGCTCAAGTGGCGGATCCAAAAGAATGTACTGTCAGTTTTTTGTGGGGTAGAAGCATGCATGTTTATATAGTTCCAAAGGCATAACGGTAATATCGATGGTTTTGGTAAAAAGAACACCAACATCATGATTACCGTGATTGATTCAATTATGAAGTGACCGGTGTGGTTAAGTCATTGCTTGCTACGGAGTATAATGATTTGTACCTTATAATTAAATCGGTGCAATCGATGCATATTTATTTGGCAAGGATGCTTTTCTAACACGTACGATTCGGTTATGAGCTCGCCGCCCTATCACAGTTTTACATGTCGAGGCTCCGAGAGTAGTATTGTTTTCATTAATATGATAAATTAAGGCTCCCGTTTCCTTCTCCACACTTTCTATATCTTCGGCTCCCCTCTTCCCCTCCTCTGGCGGCCTCACTGCCTGGAGTGACAGAAACAAGGGAAGTCGGGCCTTCTCTGTGTTGGAGTCTAGGTTTTGTGTGTCGTTCGCATGTGGAGTATGGCGTTAGGACGATTAGGATCTGAACATCGACGCAACCAAGCTACGTCCAATGACCGGCGGCAACGCCGTTTCTTGGGCATGGAGATCTGGCTGGTTGAAGCCGGAGATGGGAAGATGTAGTTCTCTCACGTTCCCTATAAATAAGCTCGAAAAGTTTCCTCCGGATTTCCATGTGTTGCCTGCGTGGAGGCATCAGCGTACTTGTCTTTCCATCCTGTCGTCAACCGTCGTGGAGATGGAGGCGAGAGGAAGTGGAGCGATAAGTCGCCAAGTCCAGCACATACTCTCCTTCCTTTGGTCATGCAACGACCCTCCTCGACCACGATCTAGTGGTCGCTCTTCCTCCTGGCTACATGTCGTTTCAGAGGATCTTATGCTCGTGCTGCTGGGCACCAACCAGGGTTGCTAGCCCAAGTGGTTTGTCCCCGACGTCGGTGTCCCTGGCCTGGCGGGGGAGCATCTCTACTCGACACGGTGGAGAAGGATTTTGAGGACATGGTCACATTTTCCATACTCTTTTCGATGCTCCAAATGCACAAGTCAGGGCCGTGATTTAAATTTCCCTTTTTATGTTGAACCTCATTGTAAAATGTATGCCCACCGCTTATAAATGAAGCAATTTCTCTATCATTCTTTCTGAAATTACTAGGTTTTTGTCGTACGCAAGAGGAGCGATGGATGCTAATAGGTGATGTGGACTTGTTTGTGGGAGTTGCTATTTGTCGAGCTGATCGGCGTGAACATCGTACCACACGCACCATCACACCCTACACGAGCAGTAATTTGATGGGCTAGATGGCCCATCAACAGGTACCTCTGCCTTCTTTCCTCTGTTTTTACTGATGTTTTTTTTACATTTTCTTTTCTTGTTTTCCAAAATCTAAATGTTTTCCAAAAACCAAATATCTTCTGAGTTTTTTAAATTTTTGAACTTTTTTTAGATCTGAACAAATTCAAAATTTGAATAATTTTCAAAATATACATATTAAAAAAATGTAAATAATTTTCAAAAGTTGAACAATTTTTTGGAAATTGAAATTTTTTGAAAACTTAAACAAATTTCAAAACTTGAATAAATTTGAAATCTGAACAAATTTCGAAATTTGATAAAATCTGAACAAATTTGAAATTTTAAAGAATATTTCAAAAACATTTTCTAAATCTGAATATTTTCGAAAACAATCGAAATTCAAATTTAGAAATAAAGTTAAATATTTTGAAACCAAAAAGTAGGTAAAAAACGTCAAAACCGGCAAAACTTTAAAAAGCGAAGAGAAAACGATCAGACAGAAAGGGCTTCGCTATTATGGGTTAGGCCCATGTCAGCGCCTGGGTGTGCGGCTATTCGGTCTATAGATTTTGCTTGCTGCGTATGGACAGTTCCATGGGCTACGCCTTTTTAATTCACAACGAGTTCCTGGGCCAAAACTGTCACTAACCAAAAAATTATTCAATCTCTATATGGGCCGTACCCAGCTTCACCCTGGGTCACTTCGCTGGACAGCAAATCGCAGGAGGAGGCAAGAAAAAATAAAGAGATCGAACCAAAAAGGTAGAATATTCTCAGGTATACTAGGATGTATTTCCTATATGTTTTTAGTATTGGTTTTTTTAAAAAGTTGTAAATAAAATATATTCATACCACGAATAAACCGTTAGATTCAGCCTCTAGCCTCTGCAACAGTGTAATACCCTAATGATACACATACGCACTCCAAATTCTCCAAAAGAAACATCTTCAAGAGGGAACAGTGCACAAACGCCGTTGTCGCTCGATCATATGTCATAGATTTTCACTCGGGAGAAAGTCCACACTCTTAAAACCATGCATTCTACAAGCCTATTATTGCTAGGCACAAGCAATTAAGGTCAGATCTTGGATTTTTACCATGAAAGGTCAAACTTTGAAATTCTCGTGTGATGTCGCCTCCCCTTGCATACTGATTCTAGAAGTTCTAAGTCACCAAGTTAATTCCTCATCACCGCCAAGACTCAAACCACAATTACTAGTCCTCATATTTCGGCTCTATGACATTTTCCGTCCCTGACTTCACGATGGAACGTACAATACGTATCCTAAGATGGCAACAGATAGCAGAACTTCACGCTGACCCCTCCCGAAACCAAACATTCGGAAATACATGTGTGCGCATGATCAGAAAAAAAACACAGATGCCTACGACCGACAAGGGTGAGGCCATGACGAGGTAGACTAGCAAGGAGGGGATTTGTTTTGCTTTTTCTTTGCGAGGACCAATGGGGTGAAAGGCCACGTGTCGCTTCGGGGAAGTTCATAGCATATCGCCCGCCTTAGGATTCTCAACATTGTCCTAAAGAAAACCTGCTATTTGGTCAAAGAACGGAGCAAATAAAAAACTTGCTAGATCTTATGTTGCATAGTTTCTTTTATTCAGGTTCAAAATCTATGTTCACTGCAAGCCCACACTCCTTGCAGTGTCGCGCCTCAGATCAGGGCGCCACACTACCACGCACTAGGGCCCGCCTGGCCACGTTGGCGCCTCTGCCGCGTCGAGCCTCATGGCGTGGCACTGATGTATGCAACACCCTGGATACAGGTGTGACACTGAGGGGTTATTTGTATGAAATAGTTCCGTGACGGTTCATTTTTGAAATTTCTTTCGCTTTTAGGTTATTTCTGTCAAATTCACCACCTCATCCTAGTAGGGCAGTATTTTCTATATGTTTTCAGTATTGGTTTTTTATTTTTTTATATAAAGTAAATATATTGATATCACGAAGATATCAATTACACCCAGCCTGCGCAAAAACGCAATGCCTTAAATCCTTAATGATAGTACGGATGCAAACAACCTGCAAATTCTCCAAAAGCAACATCTCAGGAGAGGAACAACGCATAAGTGTTGTCGTCACTCAATAATAGATCTTAGCCTTTCACCCGGAAGAAAGTCCACACTCTTAAAACAATGCTTCACACAACCAATTAATGACAGACCTTAGATTTTAACCTGAAAGGTCATACTTCGAACTTCTCCTGTGTTGTCGCCCCACTTTCATACTGATGCTACGAATCCTGAATCACCAAGAAAATTTCTCACACCGCCAAGACTCGAACCACCATTACTAATCCTCATATCTCGGTTTCATGACATTCTTCGCCCCTAACTTCACCATGGAACGTACAAGAGATGTCCTAAGATGGCAAAGATAGCAGACCTTTATGCTGCTCCCTCCCAAAATGAAACGGTTAGAACAAACACAGGTGCGTACGACAGATAAGGGTGAGGCCATAGCGGGGAAGACTAGCAAGGAAGGGGATTTGTTTTGTTTCTTCTTTGCAGGGATCAGAGAGTTGCACATGGGGTGATGGGACACATGTCGCTTGGGGGACTCAGAGGTTTGGAGAATATTACCCTCCGGAGGATCCCTAGCATTGTCCTAAAGAAGACGGAGGCGAACGATTTGCACCCGGGTGCATGTGCACCCTATTTTTAAAAAAATCCAAAAAATGCTATTTCAAAGATTTAGAAAAAATTTAAAATAATTTTTTGCATGTATATCCTATGTGGACACTTGTTTGTGCAGATTTCGGCATAAAACAGCCATCTAGATATATGGAATTTCTTATTTCCGTGAACAGTGCACAACCAATCATTATAGTATCATTTAAACATTTTGTCAATTTTCGTATTTTTCCATGAAAACTTACACAATTAAGTATCAACATAATATGTACATAAAAAAATATTTCAATATTCTTGAGACTTTCAAAGAGTAGTTTTTCCAAAAATTTGTGAAACCGGGTGCATGTGCTTCATCCGGGTATATTTCCCGAAAGAAAACCTGCTATTTGGTGAAAGATGGGAGCAAATCAAAATCTCGCTAGATCTTGTGTTGCATAGTTTCTTTTTTTCAATTTCAAAATCTATGTTCAGTGCAAGCCCACATCGTCCATCTGCATAGTATCCACGCGTGCCCACAAATCTTTCGGATGGATCCGATCGAATATGCTTCACAAGAGAAGACGCGCAGCAACAGCAAGCCACACATGGAGCTCTCGCTCCCCTGTCCCTCTCACCAATCACCATTACGTGATTAAGCGGCTGCTTCCATCATTCTGCTACCTCCAAAGTCCAGACCCAACGAAAGCTCCCGGCTGCTGGAACATGAGCCACACAACGACGGCACTCGATTGGGCTTACGATTCCCGGTGATAGCCTGACAGATCATCGCAGTACGCGCCGGCCCTGTCCTGATAGCACCGGGACGGCGTGGCGAGAACGTGGCTGCGCAGCCATCCAGCGGGACATGGCCCGACGGCCGGCGAGGTGGTGGATCCATGGCCGGCGTGAAGCGTGTCCCGTCGTGATCTATGGATCGATCGACTGCACGTGAGGCTGCCGCTGCTCGGTGCTCGCTGGATCGAAGAGCTGTGGCTCCGAGCTGCGACGGTGACCGCTGGCCTACCACCGCGGCATTATGGACTTGTTTTTTCGCGGGAAGAACAGCTGCATTATTGATCGGCAAAATCGTGATCGGTCCCTGTGTATATATTCGCCGTCGCCCTCGGCCACGATATCAGCGACACTTGTCAGGCTGGTCGATCGTGCGCCGGCTCAGTCAGTCCTCCTCTGTCAGCAACTCAGCATCTCATTGAGGTCAAGTGGGTTAGATCCACACATATATTTTGGGCGCATGCATGATGTATTCACTAGATCGAAGCATCGCCTATGCGGTAGCGGTGAGCGTAGTTAGCTAGCCAGGGATAGAGAGAAGAATCGGGGGTGGTTTTTGTCGGGGCGCAAGGCGTTCGCGGAGCGCGGTAGGAGATTCTGCTCGGCCAGTCAGTGAGCGTCGACTGACCGGAGATGAGTAGCTCACTGACTGACTGGCCTGCCAAGTTTAGATATGTTCCAGGGGTACGTCGTTTTCTGCGGGTTCATATGATTGGCGTACGTACGGCCCCGTACGCCGCCCCGCTCCTTCGTGGAAGGTGCGCGCACGACTCGGTTTTTATTGCCCGTCGCCGCGATAGACACGGCGAGAGTTCGCCTTTCGCCACTACTGCCCGAAGATAACCCAAAATACTCGTACGGGCGATCGGAACAAACACGCAATATCTTCTTACCACGTCGTCCAAAGCAAGCAAAAACACGCAAAATCTTACCTGGACTAGACCCACGAGGCAAGTCATCCGCACTCACCACGCCACCGTACACCTCTTTAGGGCATGTGCAATCATTGATAATACCGTCTTATCTTAATCCTACCACGTAATTTAGATATAATAAAATATGATGTGTAATATGTTATTTTTTGTCTTATCTTTAGTAACGAGATTATGCTAAAAGATGATCTTTTAGCTAAGAAAAGACATAGTCTTTTTTTTATCTTTCTCTTTCCTTCACCTCAACATTTATCCTACGTGGCACTGCTAAGATAACACCATTGTACATGCCCTTACAGCTTGTCTGCTAGTTGGTGGGCATCTTTTACGGGTCGATATGTTTTATTAGACAACAAATATGATTGCTTGGTGTGTTTAAACGACCCACGAACAAGAAATGAGGCCATATTTGGGACCCATTTTAGTAATTAATATTGGATATTTAAAATAATTACACAAATGGCCAAAATAAAAATATACTCCCTCCGGTTTAAAATGTAAGTTATCTAAGGATTACGTAAAAATCAAATCTTTAACATTGAACAAATATTTAGAGAAAATATTCTACATGTACAATATTGAATGGACGCAAAAAAAAAATTATGGTGAATCTATTGATATTGATTCAATATTGTAATTATTAATATTTTTGTGTATAAACTTAGTCAAACTTAGAAACATTGACTTTTGAATAATCATAAGATGCCTTACATTTTGGGACGGAGGAAGTACATAATAAAATACTAGATAAAAACCAAGCAAACTAGGGTTTGCACCGTCCTTGTGGCCTCTAGCGGCGACCAAGGCCATGGTGAAAAAATAGTGCATGCCGACGGTCGATCTCGAGGAGGCATCTCAACCCTTCTCTTGGCACGGGTGGCACGGAACCTTGCCTAGTTCAGGTGCAACTCATGCCATGGCATGGGCCGCTTGGCCTCCCTGAAGGCGTTTGCCAGTCCACGCTCAGTTAGGTGTGGTTCCGTGGAGGTGGTGGCGGTAATCCACGACGGTGGTGGCCCGAGGAGGACTTGGCCTTGTGGTCGTTGCGACCACCCTTCTTCGACGACCATCCCTTCTTCATCATTGCTACTCGCAATGGGAGAAGGAGGTCAGGGTTCGTGGAGACTAGCTGAAAGTGGAAAGGGACTAGTGTGGGGAGGGGACGTGGAAATCGATATTAAAATGGGCTGGCACATGGCCGATATTAACCATGACGCGAGAATCGAGAAGACGGTGGATCGCTGCCACGTAGGGCTATGTACACACTGGTGGCCCACCTTTAATCCATGAGATTTTATTTTTGGGCTAAATTTTAGATCGACCCGCTAGTCCCCATAATTAATCAGTATCCTCCTTGATTAAGAAGAAGTTGCCAGGTTAATGATGGAAAACAGGCGAAAACCGGTATATCATCAACACACACGCCAGTCCTGAGACCACGCACCAAAAGAGTCGTTGGCCCCGTCATCCAAGCAACCGTAGACAACACCCTACCACACATGAGCCACCGCTCCGACGCCCACACCGGCCCCGAGCCCGCGCACTCGCCACCATCTTTCCCTTGTCACACCGGTGGAAGCACAACTCCAAAGACGAAACCCACAAGAGGGAAAACGACACAAAAATGCCGCCATCTTCCGGTCGCAATGATCAAGGGTTTCCCCCGAAGTTGACTTAGGGGAGGGGCAAGAGCTTCACCAGAACAACACCTCCAAGAAGGAAACGGTGCCCAAGAGCGTCGACACCGTTGGCTCCGGCCACAACCGGAGACAGCGCTTTCACCCGGATCCAACTCGCAACCTCCACCCAAAAACCTCCACCGGGTTGAGACAAGCTCCACACGCCAACCTCGAGATCGCGCCCTAGACTGATCGAAGGTTCCGCCACCCAAGCAGCCGAAACCCACAACACAGAGAGCCGCTGCTCCACCTTCCACACCGGCCCCAAGGCACCACAGAAAGCTTTTGCCTTGGGTTAAAAAAAATAAAAATAATAATAATCAGTGTCCTCCTCTATACTTTGGTTCGAGATGCCCTTTACTTATCCATCTGAAAATATTGTTCAAAAAGAATATCCATCTGAAAATATAAAAAATGGCCCACCGAATCTCGCCTATCCGAACCGAGGCGTGCCCATGCGCCCACCGGACCCGCAGTCAGTACAGACCCCCGCGCGCCGCCTTTCCGTCTCATTCCACGCGCTTCCATCCCACAGAAGCCGGCTCATCCTATAAACCGCCCGCCGCACACGAGCAACCTGCCTGCCTCACAATTCCACAGCAGGAAGAGACCGGCGACCCAGCGTCCAAGCCGCGGCGCATCGACCACTGTCTGATTGATTGATCGATCGATCTGCCACCATCACCACCACCGAGGTAGCGAGCCAGGGATGGCGGAGGGGAGGAGGACGACGCGGGTAGGGCGGTACGAGCTGGGCAAGACCATCGGCGAGGGCAGCTTCGCCAAGGTCAAGATCGCCAGGGACACCCGCGACGGGAGCACCTGCGCCATCAAGGTCCTCGACCGCAACCACGTTCTCCGCCACAAGATGGTCGAGCAGGTCCGAGCGCCGCCCATCTCCTTCCTTCCTTCTCTCTACCCCCTTTCTCCTCCTCCATCCATTGGGGGAATCTTGATTAGCATCTGGGGTATTGAATTGGCACGTAAATTATGACTGGCAGGCTCGCTTAATTAGAAAAGGAATGTCCCTGGGAAAACTATTTGACGTCTCTGTCATGGTAGAGATTCTCTGTCAGCAGGCATTATTTTTCTGTTTTCTTATTATGGGGAAAGAGTCAAGTGATTGCTAAGTAAAGAAACAAGAGCTTGATGCCAACGAATATAAAATATGAAATGAAAATTGTGATTCGTCCAATTAGCTATTTATAATGGGTCTCTCTTGGGGAACCATTCTGCGACTGTATCACCCACGCCAAGGTGATTCGACTGTATCGTACTCCATGGTCTCTGAAAGACTGCAACAACTAATAGACGTCAAGTTACCCCGACTCCTCTGTTTCCCTAGGATTCTGAGCACTGAACATCTCATCCACCTTCTGTAGATTAAACGGGAGATTGCCACGATGAAGCTAATAAGACATCCAAATGTCGTCCAGTTGCACGAGGTATATTACAATCTTTGCAGAGAAAAGAAATACTATATTTTATATCTTTCATCTCATTCAGCATGTGTGCACTTGGTGATAGGTTATGGCAAGCAAAACAAAGATATACATGGTTCTTGACTTTGTTGATGGAGGAGAGCTCTTTGATAAGATCGTAAGGCCCTCAAACTTTGTGTGCTAGATGTCATGGCTTTTGCTTTCAGTATGATCCTTTCTACTCATTTCTGACTTATCATTGTGCTGTGGATGATTAGGTCAATTCTGGGAGGCTAGGGGAAGATGAAGCAAGAAGGTACTTCCACCAACTTATAAATGCAGTTGATTACTGTCATAGTCGTGGAGTGTACCATAGAGATCTCAAGGTTTGTCCGATTATCCTCTCTCCTGGTGTATGTTATATTCTGTGAGGATGCTCTGGGATACATTTCCTAATTCATGGATGTTTTATGTGCCATTTGCAGCCAGAAAATCTGCTCCTTGACTCATATGGAGCTCTCAAAGTCTCGGACTTTGGTCTCAGCGCATTTGCACCGCAAACAAAAGTATGATCTCTACCTAGTAGGATTGTATAGAAGTACGCATATTTTTTTGTTCAATTGACATTTCGATGTATAGTAGCAATTCTTCAGAATTGTTGAAAGTACCTCTGCCTTCTGTATGCTCCGTTTAATCAATTCTTAAATTTATACAAGAAATGGAATTACAGATCGGATACAGTTTGTGCTTGGAGACAAAAACATTTAAGAAAAGGGTATTGATCACCTCATTTAATTTTGTATTTTATTTAGGAGGATGGACTTCTGCATACTGCTTGTGGAACTCCAAATTATGTTGCACCTGAGGTAAACTTTCCGCCTTCTGTTATTTATCTTGTTCTCACCTTGCCTTAAAAATGTGCTTCAAGAGGTGTAAGCATTTGAATGTTTCCTCAGGTTCTTGCGGATAAAGGTTATGATGGTATGGCTGCTGACGTGTGGTCCTGCGGCATAATCTTATTTGTTCTTATGGCTGGGTATTTACCCTTTGATGACCCCAACTTGATGACTCTGTATAAAATGGTAAGTTACTGTAATAGGCCAACGTAGGGAGGAACCACCGTTGTATCTAATTGGCACTAATATGACTATTGATGTTTTGCTAACAGATCACCAAAGCCAATGTTTCTTGTCCACCATGGTTGTCAACTGGTGCAAGGAATCTTATTAAGCGCATTATCGATCCCAATCCTCGGACTGTAAGTGTCAATTAAGTGTTTGCTGACAAGTGAATTTTCTACATGAGAAGGCTTCATTTGCATCAGAGTTTCAATGAATTTTATCTTCTTTCCTGCAGAGGATAACAATTGCAGAAATTCTAGAAGATGAATGGTTCAAAAAAGACTATAAACCGTCACAGTTTGAGCAAAATGAAGATGTGAGCCTTGAAGATGTTGATGCCGCATTCAATAGTTCCGAGGTAATACAATCTGAATGTCATTTCCTCGTATGCAGCCTGTTGTCCCCAAATTTTATCGTTTTAGCAGCACCACTTATTTTGTTATCTTTGTTTTTGAATCTCATAGGAACATCTTGTGGCGGAGAAAAGAGAGAAACCAGAATCCATGAATGCATTTGCTCTTATTTCGAGGTCGCAGGGATTCAACCTTGGAAATTTGTTTGAGAAAGAGATGATGGTAGGTTCATAGAACTGTTGATATATAATTTTCTCCATATTGCACTTGTGGTTAATTTACTTCTGAGTTCAGTATCCCTGATTGTTTAAATATTGTTACTAAAGTAGTAACAAGCAGGGTAGTATCACGCCGCTATTCACTTCACTGCCTCTTCTATAAATTTCGGACGCCACTAATTTTTCTACTATTAGCAAACCTTATTGTTTCTCAAATAATGTCATCCCTCTTTATAGGGATTGGTAAAACGGGAAACATCCTTCGCGTCCCAGCGTACACCACAAGAGATCGTGTCAAAAATAGAGGAAGCATGCGGGCCTCTTGGTTTCAATGTGCGGAAACAAAATTATAAGGTATAAACTGGGTTCCTCCTGCGTTCTTGCTGCAATTTCAGCAATTCAGTACTTGTACTGATTTCTATTTTTTATCTTCCAGATGAAACTGAAAGGTGACAAGACTGGAAGGAAAGGCCATTTATCTGTAGCAACGGAGGTACCGACTCTACTGTCCATGCTGAGACATAGTCTAATTTACAGATGACAGTTAAATTTGCCGTTACATTTATACTAAATTCATCGAACCAGCTATGATATCTGAAAAGAGAAAACAATTAAGACTTTTGGAAATGCCAATGGTGTTGCAAACTAAGGTTGTTGTTTTATAAGGATGCATCAAATATATGTTCACTTCTCATGTGAAGTTCTAATCAATCTATGCTACATAGTATTCTGGTGTATGAACATTTCATTTGCTAACTACGTGCCTGATAATAATCGATCTCTTGTAGGTTTTTGAGGTTGCTCCATCACTCCATATGGTCGAGCTTCGTAAAACTGGAGGCGACACCTTGGAGTTTCACAGTGTATGATCTCAAATGTTACTTTTCACATTCAATTGCCAAAAATTCTGAACTAGTCTAACAATTGCCAGTTTGAAATAATTAACATCATTTCTTCAAAATTATATGCAGTTCTACAAGAGTTTCTCAACGGAATTAAAAGACATAGTGTGGAAATCTGAATCTGACACAATTACAAAACAGAAACGGTAAGCACCAATATTCTAATGCTCCTAATTCTAGCGCTCCAAACTCTTTTGATCCCCTCTTTAACACTTCTGCTCCCTTGTGCAGATAATACCTCATTGAACTCGACCTGTCTTCTGGTTCCATATCTTCGGATGATACCGCGGGGTACTGTATATTTTTCTGGAACCAAATCAACTGTCCATCTCTTGTACTCAAAGACGGCGCTTTTTTTTGTCAGCGCAAGTACAACTACATGTAAGAAGAGGCCCTCCCATAGATGCTCCCTGTACTGCAATGTGGATGTGTAAACAGGCATCCTGAATGCTTTTGTTGGCACAGGGTTGTGCGCCTTTATTTTTGTTTTGAAAATATTTAAGGCTCGAAAAAGGAATAAGCGTAGTTCAGAGTAAATAAGTGAGCAACTTCATTAGTTGTACAATCTAAACTTTGGGATTTGTCAGTCAGGCTTTGGTGGGGATGCATGTCTGATCAGCAGTATGACATGTCTGATCTGGTGCAGCGTTAGTTTCTTCACTGACCTCTCGCAAAGAAAAACAAAACTTTCTTCAGTATGCTGCAAACTTTCTCTTTCCCTACGAGTAAGCTATGAACACATACGATGACTCTAATGCTGCCAAAAATCATATGTGTACTAGGAATTGTTTGCTACTTATCCATTGGTTGGCGTTGCCCTCCGTTTAGAGAAGAAACCAAATCGCTCCTGCTGCTGTGCATATAATTGAGCAAGATGTGTCTTTAATGTCTATAAGCACATGGTTCTTTTGGCATGATGATAAGCATGGTGACGATGTTGTCCTCGTTGTTCGGGTTGATCCCTCGGTAGTGGATGACAACACTCCCGCTGCGGTTCCTCAGATTCAACGGCGGGGACTCCTGAGATTGAGCTTGGTGAAGGACATTCAGTATCTACAGCTCAGTCCTCTCCTACCTCAGGTGTAGATGCCACATAGACCATCGGGAGAGCCACCCGCGAGACATCAACTGGTATGGAGCATAGAGGCCCTTGAAGACTGCATTTGCGGCACTTTCGGATCCGAGTTGTCAACGGGTGGGCAATCGCCGTGTGGTTCCTTTTGTAGTCTTCGGTGTCGGCACGATTGTTATCGTCTTCTCTATTTGGGTTGTGCTTTCAAGTTTGGTTGTATCTTACTCTGTTCTCAGGAGCAGCGATGTATTATGATCATTAATCTTAATACATCTATTATGTTAAAAAAACAGTGCAATGCTACCAAAACATATTTTCCTCCTCTAAGCATCTTTTCGTGCCACTATATAAATAAAACCATACCACGGCCGAACCAATAGTAATGAGTAACCCTCTTAAAAATAGATCAAGATAATAAACAAAATAGAGTAATGAGGAACCCTCTTAAGCAATAGATAAAGGTAAACAACAAAAAAAAAAGGAGTAGCTACATCCTATCTGGACGAAGCACTCAGGACTACTACCTAGAGGCTAGAGGCGTCACCACGCCTCCTTGTGAAACCAGCGAACTTGGTCACACTCAACCCACAAAGTCATTGCCGGGTAGGTCGCTTGCCCTCTCACTCCAGACCGTGGAGCGTTGATCCTGCCAGCGGACAACTAGGGCAGAGAGTGGTGAAGACAGTGTCACATGTATAAGATAGGAAGCTGCCGAAGACGCCCCAAGCCAACGTCGAAAGTGCCTTGATACAAAATCTGAACTTGCCCATCGATGACACTGGAACGAGACCAAGAGGTACTGGAGCTCCACGACAACGCCCTTAAGAGGGTGATGATGCAACACACCACTGTCGTTAAGACCGAGACGGTCAAGGGTTTTTCACCTGGAGCACTCACGACGGATGGGAAGGTAACCACAACAGCGCGACCAAGAGGGTTACAACACCAATAGGCATCGCCACCGCTAGCGCCAGAGCGCTCCGCTTGCGCCCGAAAAAACCTTCACACCGCACCCGGTACCTCGGACCGCCGCTACAAGCCAGACCACGATGATGCGATCTAGGAGTCGACTTTGTCAAAGCACCATCAACATCAGGATCCTCCACCACTAGTGGAAAACGGGGCTTTAGCACCGGTTGAAAAGGGGTGTAACGGCCCGGATATACCCCCATTAGATTTTGTTTGTTCTTTTTCTTTTGTGCACCATCATGGCATGTGCATCATATCTCATCCATGTCTTCCAACAAATAAATTTTTTATAAACCCTAGCTTGTTGTTTTCCCTCTCATATGTTTATTTTAAAAACCCATCTTTCTCTTATCCTTTTCAATAATAATAAAGCCCTAATCTCCCCTCTCATAATCTCTATTTTATAATTAATTTTGTTCAACAACTAATTTTTGGAATAAACAAATGTGTTTTGTTTTGGGTTACAAATAAAGTAAATATTTTGAAAGCTAGTTTTGATCCTTGCTCTCATCCCTGTTTCAAATTTAAAACTGAAAATAAGTTTGGTTTCAAAAGGTTTCAAATAAAAACGGAGAAAGAAAAACCCCTTCCCTCTCTCCCTAGGCTCCCTCTAACCCGCAGCATCCTTTCCGATCCAACCCACCTCCATCTCGGCGGCCCAAGAGCACCAGCCCACCTTCGGCCAAGCAGCCCAGCATACCCCTTCGATCTGGTTCTTTTGGCGTTGTCGTCTTCTCCCCAGGGAGAGAGCACGCAAGGTGCGTGAGGCAGTGGTCCTCCACCACCACAACCACCGCGCCACCACCTCCCTTTTTATTCCGCATCTGAGGCACTCCCAGAAACCCTAGCCCTCCCCTCCTTCCTCGCGCCGCCACCAACCTCCGTCTCTTTCTTTTCTTTTCCTTCACCACGGAGCACCACCTCGCAGACCACCTTGGCCCCGTCGTTCCCGGCCGCCCCGCGGACATCCAAGTACACCAGCAGCTCCGCTGCATCTCCCTCATCCTCCTCCCCAAGTGAATCGAGATCGGGTGCTCCCAGACGCCGCCAAGGCCGCCGTTTCTTCTCCGTCTCCGGCGAGGTTTTTCGTCGATTCCGGCCACCGTGGCTCCCCTCCGTCGCCAACGAACCATCCTCAAGTTCTCTGGTACCTCGGAGCACCCCGTGGACACCATCTCCTTCTTATTTGCGTCCGCTTCTTCTCTTCCCCATGGTGACCGTCCGCCCTTCCTGCAGATGCCCGTCGCCGGCGATCCTCCGGCGACCTACAGCCAGCGGCGCTGCCTCCATCGTCCCCGCGCCGACGAGGCGCGTCGGTGGTGCCTCATCCCGCTCCCTAGAACGCCACGATACGCCGGCGCACATCCATGCCGTGCCGCGGTGATCACCGCTGCACGCGCGCGGCGACCTCCTGTCGAGCACCTTCCGTGCAGCCTCGCACGCTTCGCCAGCGTGGCGGCCACGTCGATGCCCGGGTTTCGTTGTCAGCCGGTGTGGCTAGGTTTTCTTCCGGTGAGAAAACCTTTTCCGATCCAGATCTGTGTCTTTTTGCAAATGGACCCTTCCATTTGTTTTGAACCTAACGCGGCGTCCCTCTTCGTGTTGGTTTTCTGAAAACCCACCTGCAGGTTCTGAACCACCCGCAGCCCAGTCAGCGCCTCGTCAGCCTCCCCTGGCCCCGCTGGTCAGTGACCCGGGCTAGCTTCTGTCTCGGTGAGAAAAGTCCCAGGTTTTTCCTGTTTTTCTGAAAATTGCTGAATATGTTTCAAACTTGCAAAATTAATATATTTCAAACCGTAAGTTGAAATAAAACGTGTTATATATGAAAATTGATCAGAAAAATGTGCTGAACACGAATATGCCATCCATGCTTGATGTTTCATCATGCATCATACAATTTCGGGATAGTTTGTGCACATTCACCTAACATATATGCGGAGTATTTCGGATATCCACCTAGGATTTCCCTGCTTCGATTAATATTGAAGTAGCACACCCCTGCCATGCTTTGCCATGCTAATAAACACTTAACTTTATCGTTAGAAATGCAACTCCAACTTTAATTTGTTTGTCCGGGGTTCCGACTCCGATTAATATGGATAAGTTGCATTGCACCATCGCTGCCATGTCATGCATATCATCTTGATCATGTTGGATCTTCTTTATCTGTAGTAGTAAGACTTGCACCCGGTGTTTGTCCAGCATTTTCTTCTTCCCGGATAGGATCGCGAAGTGGTGTTGTGAGATACGACAAGTCTCCAGATGTTCCTCGGCAAGCTTTAACAGGCAAGCATTTCCTATACTCCTGTCTCTGCAGGAGTCGCTCACCTATTTTATTTTGCCTTCTCCCTCATGCTAGCCTTTAGTTGCGTTCTTGTCACGTGTCCTATCCACTTGTTACCTCAAGCAGCCTATATTTTGCTACCACTACCCCCTACAGCTGTTGTTTGGTTATCGAGTCTTCCCTTGCGAGTCGTAGTGCATGCTAGTGTTGTTTATATCTTGTTACCGTTATTGTTATCTTATTGGGTTATATGTTGGGAAGAATCATGGTTACTTTATGTAATGTCCCAGGTTTAGAAACGATCGAGGGGTAGATTTTAGAAAGGGATGTGCATTGCATTGTAAATTCCGCGGAAATTTCGCGTTTTTAAAACAAAACTGCATCAAAGGGGGACATGTTTCTCTCTCGACATCCTACAGGGATAGGGTTTCGAGAGTGCGATGAACTTGTTCTTACTTAATTAGATTAGGGTTTTGAGAAGAGAGAAGAGAAGATGCATCACAATCTTAAGTTGCATGATTGAATTCGAAATTAAGTGGTATGATTGAATTCAAACCAAATTTGAATTTGAATTTCAAATTCAAACATCAAATGGTTATCACATAATTCAAACTTGAGATGATTTATTAAACAATTATCATTAATCAAGAATATGAATAATAAAACACTTAGACAAAGCTCATTAAGGAAAACTTGAGCTTTATTGATTATCACACATAATACAATGTCATTTACAATATCCAGAATAGTAATATGAATTATTACAACACATTACACAAATTTGGAAAAATAGAAAATGAAAATAAAAGAAAAGTACAAGTATGATTCTGTCCTAAATACTACAATGTGAATATCATCTGATCTTGGACTTGATGATCTTCATGTTCATCCTGATCAACTTCTTGATCCCTGCACACAAGCAAAACAAGAAGAGCATTAAGCCAAGTGGCAATGCCACTTGGCAGGTTAGCAAAAATAATGAATCAGGAGAGGATATGAACAAGGCTGCCGAGCTGATCCATCTCACCACCAAGTTCCAAACCAAGTGCATAGTATCAGGTTACACACACACACAGCCTGCTCACAAGGCTGTGTGCATGGAGCACAACACACACACACAGCTAGTGAGTCACCCAAGTATGCCAGGCTCAGCTGTCGACCATGTGAGCAAAGCAAAGATGGTATAAAACCTTTTCCACCGCCAGAACCCACAGATCATCGGCAGAATTCACTGGGTAAGTCCACCAGAAACCAAGAACTAGCAAGAACAGCTCAAGAACACCAAGAACAGGTGAACAACTAGAGCTGTTCCACCTATTCCCCAATCACCAGAAAGTAAACCAAGATATCAAGCTTGCAAGGAGGAGCAGGGCAAGCCAAGAACTCAATCAGCAGCTGAACCTCTACACCAACACCCATTTCTAGGAGCCGGAGTGAGGTATACACAAAGAATCATGAGCAAGCATCTGTCTTGCTCATAAATAAGTATGAGCATCAATCACACACAAGCAAAAGGGTGTGAGTACCCAGTTTGTATCATCATCCGGCTACTAAGCCTTTTGGTGCAAGCAAAATAAAGGACAGTCAGAAGGAAATTACCAAGGGAACAGTGGTATGTCAATATGGTGACATACCAGAGAAATCCAACCTGGATAAATCCCTAACTAGCCATTCAAAATCATCTAGCACCTAAAGCCAAGCAATCCATCAGACAGATAGATAGATTATGTCTATTCTTGTTGTCAATGACAGAAGGTAACTCGGAAAACCAACAAGGTTTCTTCCAAGTGAGATATTCACCAAATCACAGCAAGCCAACAAAGGTGGGAGCTACCCTAACAGCAAGGAATTGTTGTCAGGGCCACCTCAACCACTTTACCAAACCCAACAGAGAAGCCATGCACAGATATCATTACCCAAAAGGGTTCAAATGGAGCTAGGGTTCCTAACAGATGTTGGCATCCCTCTAGCTCAATCAATTTAACTGTAAGATGATCACAACTGCCAGCAGTTCACATCAATTATCCACTTAGCCAAGCAAGGAATTACAGATAAATGAAACAGATAAGTAACCCAAAGCATTAACATCTTGTCGATGACCCAATAACTCACTCGCAAGCATCGGATGATGCTTGAGCAAGCACCAACACACACCGAGCACGGGTATGTGTGTCACACAAACACCATGATGAGCCCCGGATAGGCACAGAGCGAGTAGATAGAGAGCAAACAACATACAACCGATGATCACTCGGATCATCGATGCTTGACAAATTATGCAAGTGCTTGTCAGAGACAAGCCTGGCATCAATTCATGTATTACAACAATGAAATAGCCCAATTAAACAATAGATGCTTCACAGATAATCACATAATAACTCATGATTGTATCCAGAGCACATCAAAGGCATGATGTGCCACTGGATCAAGATGCACAAGCAGGGCACACATCAACTTATTATTAAATAACATTGTTAAGCCACAATAATGCTCAATTGAGCACAATCATAAATCTGAGCCTCAGAATAAGCCACTATGCCTCTGGCACTTGCATAACTGCAAGAAATGGCACACTGTAATCAAGCCAGGGTATCATAAATGAATACACTTGAGGATCTGGCAAGCTTATCAACAAGAACAGAGGCACAGGGATGGAGTTAGACAAGAAATGCTAGCACAACAAGTGATTAGGCTAGGAATTCTTGCACAGAGGCATGGCGGTACTACACACAGCAGTAGCACACGCATAGCGCAGCAGCATAGCACATCAGGAGCAGGCAAACATGGCGCTGCAGAAGAGCACAATAGCTCTTGCGCAGGCAAGCAAAGCACAGCAGTAGGACTAGAGGAGGAAGAAGGTCGAGCACAGGAGGGGAGCGGGAAAGGAGGCGCACTTACCCGGAGTCGAGGAGAACAAGCGCAGCCATGGCGGCCACGGCGGCACACGCCGTAGCGCGGCGGCGCCGAGGCCAAGCCAGGCCATGGCAGCACCACAGCACCACACGCACCACGGCGGCGAAGCCATGGTGGCGCCACAGCACCAGGGCGCCAGGAGCGGCGGGATCGCCCAGATCCCGTAACCCTAGCCGCCGCAGAGGAGGTCGAAGACAAGCTGGAGCAGCACCCGCTCCAGATCGACGCGGAGGAAGATGACCGCCGTCGTGAGGCGCGTCGATTGCGCATCATGGCGGGGGCCAAGTCCGGCGGAGCTCGCCGGAATCGAACGGCGACGGCGGTGGCGACGCGAATCGCCAGAGAGGGGATTAGGGTTAGGGTTCGGACGCGAGCGCGAGAGAGAGAGAGGGAGAGAAGTGAGGTGGTCGAGCCGGACCAGGTGGGTCGGTCGACCTAACCCACTGGGTTACACCGACAGGTGGGGCCCAGGGGCATTATGGTCATTTCACAAAATCACTTAAATACAGATACTTTGAAATTTTATAAGAAATGTTTAAAAGCTCTAAAAAAATAATTAAAAATATAAAAATTGATCAGCATAAAATTCTCTATCTAAATAAAATATCAAAGAGAATTTTTGAAGACAAATAAGAATAAGTCTTAACTTGATGATTTAAATAATCATTTAAATCACACATATTATTTTCAATAATGAAAATAAGTCCATAAATGTCTTTGGATTTTAAAAACACCTTGACAATATTTCAAGGTTGTATATTACCTAAATAGAGTATCTCCAAATCAATCTTAGTATTAACCTCTTACATGAAATAATAATATCATCTGGAAGGGGGAACAAACCCTAAAACTCGGAACCATGCATAATTGCTTCTTTAACCATTGCCCTTATCGGACAATGATGCTATTTTTTCGAAACGAGAGGACAAGGGTCAGTCCACACCATCCAACTGCAAAACTTTGCAGTGTTCAGGCAAGTTCATCGCTTGCTCATACCATTTGAGTATCTTTATCAAATTACTTGCAAAGTACTATGATTATCACTATTGCATTAAAACCAAAACCACTACTTTCATAACTATGAATATGACTATGTGGTGGGCAATGGAACCATGGATTGTGTTGATATGGTGGAGGTTCCATTGCAAGGGTTAATATCCATCTAGGATTAACAACAAATGTCGTCCAGTGATTCTTGTGCCGTAATACCCGTGTTAACCATAAGATCCGGAGTGGAACGGAGTAGTCAAAAGTGTTTCCACCTCTCGTACATCAACGAATGCACTCTACCGTAGACACTTGTATCTGTCGGTGGCGAGCGGTTGGCTGGGGAAGCCTTAAGTCCCCACGGCATAGTCCGTAGACACTTGTCGCCCGAAGAACAAGCGGTTGGCTGGGGAAGCCTTAAGTCCCCACGGTATTGCGGTCTATGATGGGTTGCAGCTACCGGCGAAGGAGTTTTGTTAACGAGTCCCAAACTGTTGTCGTGGTCGGGGTCCACCCGTGAGTGGGAATAATGGGACCGGCGAGGACCCAGGGTCGGGGCTTGCAACAAAGGGTGGGTGTTCGAGGTAGCGGAGGAACATGATTGGCTAGACCTTATACCGGGCCTCACACCATAGGAAGTGTGGATGGGAGAGCTGCCCGGTTGGCACCAAGGTTAAGATCTCTTATGGGTAAAGCAACACACCTCTGCAGAGTGTAAAGAACCGTGACCTGTCACTCCCTGTTCCGGGATATGGAACCGCGAACGCGGCCGGAAAGGAGCTCCATGAAGTTCTAGTAAACCGGTGAAGGCTGACGGACATAGCTCTTTGAAATAAAAGCAATCTGTTGAAGAAATGTTTATCAAAACCTGCATTGGTATTATACTTTCTGGTCTAATATCGTAGTTAGTGCATTAAACACCTCTTATCTATAATGAACTTGTTGAGTACGCTCGTACTCATCCCACTCTTAAATCCCTTGCTTAGATTGTCTGAATCGTCTGGAGGAGGACTACGACAATGTTGCGGTCAAAAACCCACTGGCGAGTAGCGACGGGCAACACCGTAGAGCCGGGAGGCTCCCAGGATTGCGGTGGACCCTGGTCCCTCGGGCGACGGCCCGCAATGCCTTCTGGCACACGTCCCGGTGCTTACGAGGGCGTGCCACCTGACCTATACCTGGTCAGGAAGGTGATGGATTGCTTCGACTAGTTTCCTGCATGGCAAACACGTAAACATTAAATACGAGCCCCGATCGGCTCTTAAGTTGTTTCGTGGATCGGCTCAAAGAGCCGATTGCCCCATGGTTCATGTTAGATTTATAAGGACATGGGGATCATGCTTTATCGATATCAAGCTAAACTAATCTACGATAGTCTAGGGTTTTCACCGTGTAATCGGAACATCCTATGCGTAATTGAGCCTAGCAGATACGTAAGATGATGGAAAACCAGCCCTAAAGAGGCCTAAAAACCAACGTGAAGTTGATCCCCGGAACAATCCCTCTAGAGCTTAATAAACCACACCTTACGCGCTACCGGATCCTTCAACCCGTTTATAAGGCCTAACCATACGGATATCAAACCAATCCTTGAAGTACAAGGAGCAACTATAACGGATTAGATCTACTAAATAAAGAATCAAGCAAGATGCTGCCCTTACACCTAGAATAGGTGTAAGGGCAGCTAGATATCAAGGGGCAGCGTAGCTAAACAAGTACATCGTGAAAGTATTGTTATCAACCCCAAAACACCTAAGATAAGGGTGTTGCTCGCCATCAAAAAGGCTTCAGCACGAGCAACACCAACAACGAATAAACTGATACTGCCTAGATCGCAAGATGCGATCTAGGCAGCATGTTGCTTACCCGGGAGAAACCCTCGAAACAAGGGGTGGCGATGCGCCTAGATTGATTTGTTGTGAACGTGATCGTCCTCCGTTCTCAATAACCCTAGATACATATTGATAGTCCGTAGACTTTCTAACTTGGGAATAAACCCAACCGTGTACGAGCTAAACTCTATCTCTTAATTCTAACCGACACGTAACCTACTATAATTTACAGATACACGGGCAATCTTGCCCAAACTTCTTGTACAAGGCCGGTTCGGGAATATTTTCCGTGCATATCCTACTAAGCCCATTTAATCACGGCCCATCTCCAGACTTGGTTAAATTCTGGTGATAACACATGCCCCCTGGTTTTGGCAATGATAATTCCAAAACCACCCCGTTTTTTCTTCGTAGGGTCACGTCGTGGCAGAGCAGAACCGTCGCAGTATCCTTCATCATGATGCCTTGCCCTCTCAACTTCTCTGCACGATTTGACAGTTCTTTGGCACCACTTCCTCGGAAACTGCTATAACATTAACTCTCCCCCATATCCCTTTATTTAACCGCGCCGAGCAGTTCGCCTCTTCATCCTCTTGCTCCGTACTAGCCATCGGCAAAAACCCCCTTCCTCTGTAGCCATGTCTTCTTCCTCCTCCTCCTCCTCCTCTGCCTCATCAGGCCTCTCCTACGTATCTTCTCCCTTCCGTGAGCCCACGCCGGAGTGGGACCCGCTGGCGGCGTACGACCGCTGCGCCCCGGAGGAGTGGGACATCGAGTCCCATGATTCCTCCGTCTGGTCCGAGGACGACAAGTCCTTGACCGAGGGAGAAGATGACTTCCAGTTCCTCGTCGACGGGGAGCTGGAAGCGGGGAGCGAGGACGACCGCTTCTCGTGGGACGGCTACACCTCCTCCGACGAGGAGGACGAAGAGGAGGACGACGAGTCCTCCGACGATTATCCGCCGGCGAAGCGCTTCCGCGCCGGGTCGGACGATGACGACGACGAGGAGGAGGACGAGGCTCCCGTAGAGGGCTATGGGAGCAGCGACGAGGAGCCCGCCAGCAGCAGCACCGGAGGCAGCGAGGACGACGACGAGGGCAGCAACGACCCTTAGATTAGGGACTACTAGTATAGGACTAGTAGTAGTAGTAATCGGCTTTTGTTCTTTCTTCCTTGAGCAATCGGCTCTTCTCTGTAAAAGCCCCTTTATTAATGAAGAAAATATTTCTAAGCCGATTTTGCCTTTCTATCAATTTTGCCGATTGTCAACGCAAGTCAACACACCAAGAGCCGATGGCAGCTGATGTCTACGGGAGCTTCTATTCTTGTAGACAGTGTTGGGCCTCCAAGAGCAGAGGTTTGTAGAACAGCAGCAAGTTTCCCTTAAGTGGATCACCCAAGGTTTATCGAACTCAGGGAGGAAGAGGTCAAAGATATCCCTCTCATGCAACCCCGCAACCACAAAGCAAGAAGTCTCTTGTGTCCCCAACACACCTAATAGGTGCACTAGTTCGGCGAAGAGATAGTGAAATACAGGTGGTATAAATAAGTATGAGCAGTGGCAACGGCACCAGAAAAGTGCTTTGCCCAGGACAGTAAACAAGCGGTAGTAATGTGATGACCCACAAGTATAGGGGATCGCAACAGTCTTCGAGGGAAGTAAAACCCAAATTTATTGATTCGACACAAGGGGAGGTAAAGAATACTTATAAGCCTTAACAACTGAGTTGTCAATTCAGCTGCACCTGGAAAAGCACTAGCAACAGGGTGATGTGAAAGTAGCAGATGATATGAGAGCAATAGTAACGAGAATACGACAGAAAGTAGCGAGTAATATGAGAGCAATGGCACCAGAAAACAGTTGACATGTAGAACGAGTATATGATGATGAAAGATGGACCGGGGTTCCCAGCTATCTACACTAGTGGTAACTCTCCAATAACAAGTGTTGGGTGAACAAATTTGATGTCTACGGGAGCTTCTATTCTTGTAGACAGTGTTGGGCCTCCAAGAGCAGAGGTTTGTAGAACAGCAGCAAGTTTCCCTTAAGTGGATCACCCAAGGTTTATCGAACTCAGGGAGGAAGAGGTCAAAGATATCCCTCTCATGCAACCCCGCAACCACAAAGCAAGAAGTCTCTTGTGTCCCCAACACACCTAATAGGTGCACTAGTTCGGCGAAGAGATAGTGAAATACAGGTGGTATGAATAAGTAGTAGCAACGGCACCAGAAAAGTGCTTTGCCCAGGACAGTAAACAAGCAGTAGTAACGCAGCAGTAGTAACGCAAGAAAACAGTAAACAAGCAGCGATAGCAGTATTTAGGAACAAGGCCTAGGGATTACACTTTCACTAGTGGACACTCTCAACATTGATCACATAACAGTAACGGATAAATGCATACTCTACACTCTTGTTGGATGATGAACACATTGCGTAGGATTACATGAACCCTCAATGCCGGAGTTAACAAGCTCCACAATAATGCTCATATTTTAGTAACCTTTAGTGTAAGATAGATCAAAAGACTAAACCAAGTACTAGCATAGCATGCACACTCGTCACCTTCATGCATATGTAGGAGGAATAGATCACATCAATATTATCATAGCAATAGTTAACTTCGCAATCTACAAGAGATCATGATCATAGCATAAACCAAGTACTAACACGGTGCACACACTCGTCACCTTTGCACACGTGCGGGAGGAATAAAACTACTTTAATAACATTGCTAGAGTAGCACATAGATAAATTGTGATACAAACACATTGCAATCATAAAGAGATATAAATAAGAACCTCACTATGCCATTCAACAGTTGAATAAGTATTCTGTGAAATATAGCCTAAGAGACCCACACGGTGCACACACTCGTCACCTTACACACGTGGGACAAGGAGTCTCCGGAGATCACATAAGTAAAACTCACTTGACTAGCATAATGACATCTAGATTACAAGCATCATCATATGAATCTCAATCATGTAGGGCAGCTCATGAGATTATTGTATTGAAGTACATAGGAGAGAGATGAACCACATAGCTACCGGTACAGCCCCGAGCCTCGATGGAGAACTACTCCCTCCTCATGGGACCAGCAGCGGTGATGAAGATGGCAATGGAGATGGCAGCGGTGTCGATGGAGAAGCCTTCCGGGGGCACTTCCCCGCTCCGGCAGGGTGCCGGAACAGAGACTCCTGTCCCCGCATCTTGGCTTCGCGATGGCGGCGGCTCCGGAAGGTTTTCCGTATCGTGGTTCTTCGCATCGTGGTTTTCGCGACGGAGGCTTTAAATAGGCGAAGAGGCGGCGCAGGAGGGTCGAAGGGGTGGCCACACCATAGGCCGGCGCGGCCGGGGCCCAGGCCGCGCCACCCTATCATCCGGGGCCCACGGGCCCCCTCCGGCGGCTCTCGGGTGTTCCGGATGCTTCCGGTGAAAATAGGAACCCGGGTCTTCGTTTCGTCCAATTCCGAGAATATTTCGTTACTAGGATTTCGAAACCAAAAACAGCAGTAAAACAGGAACCGGCACTTCGGCATCTTGTTAATAGGTTAGTTCCAGAAAATGCACGAATATGACATAAAGTGTGCATAAAACATGTAGGTATCATCAATAATATGGCATAGAACATAAGAAATTATCGATACGTCGGAGACGTATCAAAATTATAGTCGGGCAATTGATAGGATTGAAATAGCATTAAGACAGAATATCAAGATCATTAATCATGTAGGCATGTTTTCCAATAATAGTCGTACGTGCTCGCAATGAGAAACTTGCACAACATCTTTTGTCCTACCAGCCGATGGCAGCCGGCCTGCGAACCCGGAAGTCCCGGGACAACGCAAAACGCCTTAGCTCCGGCCCCCAAGACAAGGAGATGGTGCCGACGAAAGCACTAGTGGAGCGGGGCTTCTCATTTCCGCCTTCGGACTTCTTTTCTAGGAGATCCTGAAGGCCTTATGGGGCTCCGACCCACAGCATCTTCCAAACAGCGTGGCCTGCAATCAACAATCACGCTATTCTCCTCGAGAGGGCCATCTCCGGGCACCCCGAGCTCTCCTCGTTTCAATACTATTTCGACTGTCAAGAAGGAGAGGATCCGGCAATCCACCGAATTAGCAACATGCGGATCCATCACCTTCATGATCCGCCAGAGCCGCGTCTGCCACCCACACCGGCCGCCGCAGTCTCGCGCGGTACTGGTGGGGGCTTCTTCTACTTGAAGGACGTCTCAGGCCCCGCTAAGCGGAAAGCCGCCGCCGTTCGAAAACTGCCCCGCCGGCGAGCTTCGGCATGGTCGCATTGCCCCCATCTCTCCGAGTCACTCCAGCCACGCTGCGCCGTCGGGCGGATCCGGCAAGCCGACGGAGGAGAGGCTGGCAGGGAAGGACGACCCTTTCCCGTGTTCACCCAGCGGATCCAGCCGCTCCAACACGAGGGACCGCTTGATGTTCCAATACACGGGCGCGACGAGCCGATGCGCGCCACAAAAGACAATCTCTCGCCGACGCCATCGATAAGAGGATTCGGCTCCTCATCAAGATCCCACGTGAACTTCCGTTCACGTGTGCAACAACAGACATCCATATGAACGGGTTCGGAACCGCGGTACGTGGGCTTGACCGTAGTCTCGTTGTTTCTCTTCGCATTCAAACTTTTGTCTAAGTGTTTAACTCTGTATTAGCTCGAGGCGCTCGAAGAAAGTGAACTCTGAACTATCCTCCGGGTTCCTTCCACCGAAGCAAAACGGATCGGAAGCCGCATCGGAGGCGGAAGCTCCCGAGGCTCCGCGCCCACGCAGAGGGAAGAGGCCTGCCCTCCAGCCGCTTCAGCAAAACGTGCCGCGACGTGCCTCGGCACCGCGGCAACTCGCAAGGCGGAGGCGGAGAAAAGCGCCTCAAACTCATCGACACGAGCAACCGAGCACAACCCAGAAATCCACCGAGTTTTCAAACCTTCGGGTAAGTGCTAGATTTCCGAAGTAAAGACATTCCGCCATCGTGAATCAGCATATACTTAATCATAATGCTCTGCTATTTTGCGACGCAGAGTCCGGGAAGCCAGCCTCCCCTAAGGCCCCCGAGAAGAGAGACGGCGAAGCCTGCCTCCGGCTTCCATACCTCGACCTCGCACCCGATGTCGGTTCCGCCCCAAGGCTTCCTTCCTCGCCGCCAAGCCGGATCCCAAGGGACGTTATTAGCATCGACGACCTTCCCGAAGGTCCGATTGGTCCGCGGTGGTTTCCAGGGAAAGGCGCGATCTTCATCTACGCCTCCGCTCGAGCAACCAAGCGCCACCTCCCGCCGACCACTACAGCCGGAGAGCAAGTATGAGCAGAAGAGTACTAAGCGATTAGGCAGCACGAGACGCTTCCAAGCTGACCCTCAGCCTACTCCGTATTACCCGCAAAAGCTCACCTCTTTCCTGCAACGCCATGCGAAAGTCCCCGAATGATGGGGTGAAAGGTGTAGGGGGCCTGCCATGAGACACACGGAGATGGTGAAGAGCTCTCAGGCCTTGAGAGCGATCTCAAGATCCCTTCTTTGCTAAGCATAAGGAGGTGCGCCAGGTAACACTAGCCCCAAGCATTGGTTCGAGACATTTTTCCGTGTAAACATGTATTAGCCGATGCTTGCTTCTCAACTCGTCGTCTTAGACGGAAATTTAAAAATTTTCTCTGATCCAAAACTTTGAACTCTCGCCAGCCCCAGTAATTTTGAATTTCCGGCTAACTTCTGCTTTGTGTCTGCGTGAGCACTTGCCGGAAGGCTGCCACGAAGATCTACGCGTTCATGTCTTTGGAGCGGATAGACGGGAGGCCAGGCGAGCTGCTTGCGAGCCAAGCCGAGAATAGTCAACAAGCTGTGCTCCTGCCCGGAGACCCGCTTGAAAGGTGAGAAATCCGAGTTGCTTAAAATTTGTACTTTATGGACAATCATAACACATATCTTGTGGGATTT